>NC_091826.1:53874307-54021807 GCF_038994185.2 Dermacentor albipictus | reverse complement strand
TTAAAGAGATAAGGTGAGGAAGCTCGGAGCATAATGATTTAACACACTATCACAACTTGTTCCACGTGCGATTCTATGCTCTCCTACATTTCCAGCTGCACCGCAATACGTATGCGCGAATCAAGAGCTTGCAGTCACTGACATTCATGTGCTAGTTTTTCGCGAAGTGATTTTTACGTAAGACAGCATCTTGAACAACGTTCGTGGTGCCAAGCCGCCAAGCAAGAGGGACGGAACGTTATATATCTCAGCAAACGCCCAGCTCATTCCACATGACTCCTAGGCCTTGGGCAAAGGTGGTATATATATATATATATATATATATATATATATATATATATATATATATATATATATATAACTGTTCGCACGCACCGACACAATACACACAGGCGCAACGTTCGCGCCTTCCACAATGCTGCTTATGGAGATAAGCGGATTAGATAAGAGCGCGGATTTACGCCCCGCCGATGATCCGTTCACACTACTGCGGCTGTGATGACGTCAGTGCGGGCCATCTTTTGATGTCATAAGTAGTGACGTAACAGCTACGCAAGTCTTATTTCGAGCCTGCTAAAAAAAAAAACATCGTATGTACCTAATGACCCCCCCCCCCCCTCGGAAAAGATATATGGAGACGCCGAAGGAGAAACAAAGACGAGCGGTAAAGAAAAGGACGCCGCCGTCAAAGCCCTGTTGAGGACGCCTCGAGGCACTACGGCCCTTCTTTGAAAGTGTCCGCGCAGACGCCCCCTCCTCCCCTCCGATGCCCCTCACCCCCGAATACCGACACAGGGGACACATAATCCTCACAGACAGAAGGGACAAGCATTGCGAAAGCCCCTAAACCATTCGTCGCTCGCGCCAGCCTTATTATGAACTGTCCGGTCCAATTAGTGACCGCATCGCGGTGTCGCCCCCTCCCCCTCTTTCATCGGCGACTGTCTTCGCTTCGCGGGTCTACCCTCCCCCCATCCTCCCTCGCCGTTTCTTCAGACGCTTTCTACATCCTCCCTTTCTTTATCTCCTCGTTCTGACTTCTTTTTTTTTTCCCGTTTTCGTACAATGCGCAATGCGCCGGGCCCCACGCAGTCACTGTCGTCGGTGAGCGCTTGTTCTTCGTCCCGTCGCCGGTGACTGCGCGTGTCCCGAAGGATGGTCGGTCCGTTATCTCGAGGAAAAGAGAAGACGTGGGTGACGATTCGCAGTGGTCGGCGAGGAATTATTAACTCCCTCCCGAGGACGTGGCGAGGAAGGAAATGAGGGTAGCACTCAGCTGCCGTCGTTGAAATCGCCCCGTGCCTTTTGGAACAACTCGTGGTCCGAAAAGAAAAATGAAAAAGAAAGAACAAGAGGAGCGGGGGGTGGATGTAAAAGGGAAGAAAGAGTGCCCGCGGGTGGCAGTCAAGCACTAAAATGAGAAGGGGCCACGACTGTGCTGTTATTAGTGGCCGCACTGTACAGAGAACAAAACCGAGGTGGGAAAGCTTGTTCAACCGGGCTCTTTTAAATGGACGAGAAAGGGAAATCCGGATTTAAAGGGACATCTGGCACGAAGTTAGGACGCATTTGCAAATTTCACTTCATGCGATAGGCCGAATGCACTCTCTTATCGTTAGCGCAAGTCTGGTGAGTCACGAAATAATGTAATAAAAGCGAGAACGAAGTGCAAGTTTGCACCGAGAGGTTCCAGCAACAATTTGCAATGAGCTGATGGATTTTGACAGCGTTTAATTAGGTGTAGTTTATTTCTTATCGATGATAATGACAACATTGCATTCTAACGGAGCGGGAAACTCAACTTGGTAAGTTTCGCCAACTACTTCTGCGCTGCAACATCCGAGGCGCGAGGAATCCGTGATGTCACAATGACGTACCGACGCTGAGGTCTCGGCACGACATTCGCTAAGATAAAGAGTGGCCTTCATCTTCTCCATTTGTAATCAACAATTTGCCACAGAATTTATGAAAAGTGTTCCATTGTTCTTTGAAGGGTCCTTGATCTAGATTTGCGTAGCTCATACCTCTGCAGTATCGTAATGAACAGGTACCAACTCGCACAACTTTGAGAACGTATACATATCTGCTTCTTTTCTTTTCCCCGCGCGGTCGGCGCTACCTCTGCCGCGGATGCGAGCGCAGTCTGGTGGTGTTGCAAGGAACCCAGCGTTACGTGCGGGACGTGTGCTCCGCTGTGATTGGCTGGCATATTCTGCAAGGGACCAGCCAGGCCGCAGTGCCCACGGTCGTGAAACCCCGCGAATTTAGCAAAGGAAAGCGGCGCATTTCAAATACGTGTCGTTTCTTTATTTTGTCCTTTTTTGGCGGCGCTGTTTTCCACAATCCCACACATTCGTTGCCACCGTCAGAGCCCCGTGAACGTTAAGCTGCAGAAAAGATGCCGCAAGTTCTGCGAGTGGTTAAGAGCAGTCAGGCTATTGATGCGAACGAATCAAATGACTCATTGAGCGAAAAAGCCGGCGTCTGTAGCAGCGAAGCGGCACCTAAATTCCCATTGGCTAAGACGTCACGTCACGTGAGTGTCTGGACGGAGCAGAGCTGGGGAAAGGGAACACTTGCTGCAGCGCCGGCGCGCCAGGTGTTGCGTGAAGGAAAGGGCATCGCCGCAACGCCATGTCACCCTCGCAAGCCGCCTGTGTTATCCCCGACTTCCTTGCCTGCGCAAGTTCTCGCCTGCGTCCTAACTTCGCCTCGGTTGTCGCTATGAAAAAATTAATTGTGTAAAAAAAACAGAATAAATTGGAAATGAAAAGGTTGGCCCTACGCCCCCACGCTCACAGGCCGAGTGTCTTACCCCTTGGGATAAACCAGCGCCTCCTAGAAAGGCAGCCTGTGCCCTGTGCCCTGTGCTTTATGACATCATGCTACTAGGACCGAAATTTCCATTGGCAAGCCAGGCGTGAAGAAAGCGGTGACGTCAAAATCACTGCGCCTAACTCGGGAGCGTCCCCATTAGATTCTTAGGCAGTCGGGCAAGGTAGCATGATTTTACGAATCGAAGGCCATCGGCGTTGTGCGATCTAGAAATGCGTAAGCCAAGCGTATCAACGCGCTCGCTTGTGCGCGAGGAATTCATAACTCGAAGGACTGCTAAGCGGCATTCAATTGGACATTACTGCTCCTGCATTCGCAACTCATAAGAAGTGCTTATAGGTGTTCTCGGATTTTCTAAGAAGGCTGTCCTTTCCTTCCTGCCACGCAGTGCCATGACGTTACTGAGATTAAGCTGTTTGACGAGTGGCCCAGTTGGCGGATAGGTGGCATTGCCAGGACGCACACAGCATGCCGACACGCCGATCGGGCTTTCACCGAAGCAAAGGTGCTGGGATCCTGGCCTCCCAGCTCATCAAGTCCAGAAAGCCACGCGAGCCTTTCTACTGTTCCCGAAGGCGACAGACGTGAGTGCTCGCCTGTAGACGTGTTACGCTCTGTCAAACGCGCAATGGCAGTTCTGTTTCTCCTATTTTTCTAGTGTGTTGTAGCCTTAAAAGCAACAGCTCCCGATTTTCGCACCACGACGTCCAGAAACATAATACCCTAACTTTTTTTTTTACGCTACGTCGACAGTCGCCCGCATAGCAGATGTGGCCACTGTGCCGTGCAAATATCGACCGCGGGATATTGCGAAGTGTGGGAATCGGCGCGTGAATGATGCGCTTTACCGGGGCGCGTGACAGCGATCGATATCCTTGTTCTGTCCACCGCCTCGTCTGGTTGGCGTTTCTATAGTTATTGAGTGTTGTTTAGATTGCTATCACTGCAGTTTGTTTTCAGTGCGCCACGTATCGATGATGTAACACGGGAACCGGTGGCCTTAAATCACGAACGCTTGTTGCGAGGGAACAGGTTTCCGAACTGGGCCGCTGTCGCACGCTCTGAAACATTCTAGGACTGTATATATTGCGGTCTCACTTCCATAGCTGAAACTCGTGCACAGTCGCAAGTTTCATGCAGTAGGGAGTCTGACATTTGGCGCACCCAAACGGACACCCTATATATAGGACCTTTGCGTACCCAAACGCACCCGCGCTCTGCTCGCGTTCTTTTGTACACCCGGCGGTATTCTTCCCCAAACGTTGGTTGCGCAAAATGAAAAACTCCCTAACAACTCCCTAGTAAACACCGGTACCCGGGAGCGCGCGCTGCTGGCAAACTTACTGTGTACGGGTAGCACATGCAATATCCAAGGGTATTCCCAAGGCTATTGTGTGTGCTCCGCTTGGGTTGCATATACGGGGATTCTAGCCCATGATGACGATGATGACGACAATGATGATAATGATAATGATGATCATGATGCTGATGATGATTTATTGGCATCACCTTTGAAACGGGACGATGAAAAATAGCCACTTATAGCCATCTAGAGCCATCCGGCGAGCGGCGTTCGCAGTTTGAGTGGATGCGCTCCCAGATGCACTCCCACTCTCTCTCAGCATCGCTGACCACATGCCGCAGTTATTCGAGCTGCGAGTGAACCTATTACGTGCGCGCCGCGGAGACGAAGACGCCCGAAGGTGAGGCCGTGCCAGTACTGCAGCGTTTTAGCGCGAGCGCCTTCTAGCGCGCCGTTTTACGCCATAGTGTGGCTGCTGCTACGTACGTTCTGCGCCATACGCCACAGTGGCTGCGGTACGTTCGCGCTAACGCTGCGAACGTACCGCGGACCGCACTGTCTGGGGGCGTTCTTTCTTTCTCTCTTTCCAAAGTGAACGGACACTGCACAAGAAAGTCTCTCAACGGCAAATATAAACGCGTTAGGATGTTATTGTCACGTAGCGCATTGACATTTTTTTGCAAACGCGGGACGACTAGAGCAGTATAGCCCGCGCACCGGCACACTACTGGCACATCCTCGTCCCACCGACTCCGCGAAGTGCAGCCAAAGCAATACGATACGCGTCGCCCGTCGGGCAACCCGAATGTAGAACCGGCCGAGCGCACCACCAAGGGTTCGTCGATAACGAAGCCATGCGTGATGGTCAGTTGAATCGAAGGATCTCGGAAGGGAGCTGGCGGCTCAGAAACGTGACTTACAGCGCATACACAGACGAGGGGGCGGAAAGGACGACGAACACTCCCCGGTACATGTGTGCGCTGTAAGTCACGTTTGCAACGGAATACCAACTAAACCGTAGTCGAACCCTGCTTTAGCGGCTCAAGGCTGCCAAGCCGTCCGTTCTTATCTGAGACGCGCCAGCGGTCCCACTTTCGGAGAACGCGACGACCCTTATACCTTCCCAGGCGGCACTGCTGACAGTTGCTCGGACAAGTGGAGCGTGAACGACCTGGGCTGAGGGAAATTGATAACTTCGCTGCGCGCAGCGTATTTTGGAGTGAGTTATGATATCAAGAGTAACTCAACGTATGATCGTTAATGAGAGATTAAGGGTATCAGTGCGGGGCGACGGGATGAGGGATGCGCGCAGCACATTTATTAACATCAATTCAGGCACTCCATAGATTGCGAATAGAATTCCTTTCCACAGCGTAGACTTCTTCCAGAGTTGTGTATTAAAGTCTGTATACTAATACAGGCTATTCGGCTATAGCGTCAGATATAGTCTGTAGTTGGCTTTAGATATACGAGTAGGTTCCTTCCAAAAAAGGCTAGCCATTATCTGAAATGTACTTCCACATTCGCATTATAAACAACACTTTGTTAATTAATCGCAGGACATATTTGATTCGTTCATTGTTAAATGGTCGGATTTAACGTGCCGAAGCTGCACATACAGGATTATGGGGGACGCCGTAGTGAAAGGTTCCGGATTGATTTCGACCACCTGGAGTTTCTTTTCATTTTTTAACGTGCTGCTAAGCCTAAGGAAACAAAAGCTCGAGCATTTCGTTCCCATTCGTGTACGGCCACTGCGGCTCGGGATCGTGTCCATGACCTTGTGCTCAGCCGCTGACCTCCAGCGACGGGGTTACTCACCCGGGGTTCCGCACCCGGGGTTCCGCGCTGTGCATAGAACGATCTAACGGGATGAAAGGAACACAGAGCTTGAAGGCAAGTAGGTGCATGTGTTTCCTTTCCTGTTCGGTGCTCCTTTCGTCCCGGTTAGTTCGGACTGTGCATGGTTGAAAAAAAAACGATAAAAAGTTCACCAAGTAGCCCAACTCCTTGCTCTGCTAAATTATTAATGCGAAAGCATTATATGAGGCACAAAAGCCGGCGTTGTCAGTAGTGAGTGGTGCCAAAAATCAATGTGACGTCATAAAAGCGTCTCGTATGACGTCAGTGGTAATACAGGAGATAGTAAATGTGGTATAATAGCGTTAATTAGTAGTAATTATGGATGATTAATGTGAACTAAAATGAATTAGGGTGAATTAGATGGAATGAAAGTGTATTAAAGTTATAACAAGTTAAGGTACGGTGACCTAAGGCGGAGTAAAGTGAAATAAGATGGTCAAGTGAATGAAGGTGGATTAAAGTTGGTGCGAATTAGAGCAAGGTGGATTAATGTAGAGTTGTGGAGGTCACTTGGCAATTATGGCGTCACGTATCTTGGACGTAATCAATTGGAAAAATCATTATGCTTTAGCATTCAAATCACGTAAGCATACTTAAGTGACTGTCACTTTTTGATTAATGGAGTAAACACATTTCACTGGGGCTCTTGGGAGACAACTCCATTTCTTCATTTTCTTTTCTTTTTTCGGGGATCCTCCAGTGAACGCGCAAGGTTCTACCATTGGAACGAACCCACCAATAGGGGCTCTCATTTTCGACTATGGCATAGCGCCCTGCGTCACGTGATGAGAAGCACGCAATATCGCAAAGGGGCGAGATGCAGGCAAACGTGGATAGTGACATTGCCAAGCCTCCAGGAAAACTTACGGCTTTTCTTGAAAATTTCGACTGTCCGAGTACGTAGCAGCGGATGCAAGCGGCAGCACAACACAATCAAGAAAATCAGTTGCAGCAGGGAAGAGAGCAAGAAAGGCGCGGGAAATTAAAAAAAAAGGAAATTGAAGAGGCACTTAGTCATCCCTACACGGATGAATGCGAAAGCATTGCGGACGCCACAGCAGAAGCGCCGCGACGTGACCAACGGCATTCGTCACAAGGTGCGCACAACGCAAGGTATTGGGTGCGACTCCCACCAAAGAACGTGGGTTTGGGTGCTTTGATTAACTCTACCCTAATTCACTGTGCCTCAACTAACTTCGCTTTAACACCAAAGGCGTTGATTTCGACTCCCACCAAAGGTCGGGGGTTCGAGTGCCTTGAGTATATCTTGATTAAACGTACCTTAATTAACTCCGCGTTAATTAACACCAAAGGTCGTGGCTTCCTAGCCTTATCGATCCATGGCGCAGCCACGCCACTGCCGAATTGTGTGCCTGTTGAGCCATGTAATGCTGTCGGATTAAAGGAAGAGCAAATCGAACGAACACATCATCGAAAAGAGGGATGGGGTCAAACAAAAAGAAGGAGCAGCAACTCGGGTCTCCAAAGAAAAGCGGCGAAATCAAGCGACCAAGCACAAATAAAGTAGCCCCGGCATGGAAGCACGAAGCATAGACGCATTGAAAAGCGATATGCGATTAACTCTAAAGGCCAGAATACATGGAGCGAATATGCGACGAATAGTCGGCGTTCGACGCCCGGCGGCGTACGCGCGACGCGCGGCGGCGGAGAAATCGTCGTTCGCCGCCGATCCAGCTGGCGCAGAAAAATTCGTCGGGCGTCGGCGATACCGGAAGCGGCAAACGAGCGGCGCCCCAAAGCGAGCCAATCAGGTCTCACTATCCGCCCCGACTTCCGACCTGGCTTCCCCGCTTGTCCGTGTATCCCGATCCCGATATATCGTTCACGCTGGTCTCCCGCTTTTCGTGTTCGTGGTATCCAAAGAGGCACGGCTGGAATTTAACGACAAATTAATTTCGGCTGTTCAGAAGCGTGCCATCCTGTGGGGCATTTCTAAACAAAATTTTACGCGTTTTTAGAATGTTCCGCAATTCAAAAGCAAGAATAGTTGTCGTTAAAGTTTTTTTTTTGCCATGTGTTTCACTACAGCGCTTTTGCCTCATCTAGCCACACTGATAACAACGCAGCGGCTCGCCGGCGGCGGCCGCCGTGCCTTCGCTCCATGTAGCGCAGCCCGACGAACATACGGTGTCGCGCTGCGGCTGATTTTCCGCCGCCCGAACATCGTCGTGAAAGTTCGCTCCATGTATTCTGGGCTTTAGAGAGGCGAGAGTTGCCCTAGGCGCGGTTACGTAAGGGGATCACGTGCACGCTTTGTGAGCACAGCCCGGCGCCGCTCCCCGTCGCTGCCAGGTGCGCCCGCTCTCTCGCAACCGGCCACGTGCGCTCGATGGTGACGCAACGCCCCGGAGAACGCCGCACCGTTATATGTCGGGTTTCTCTCGGTATTGGTGATCAACCGCGGCGCCTCACAACGCGCGTGCCCGTGAAGTAGCTGATAAACGACACAATCAATCAATCAATCAATCAATCAATCAATCAATCAATCAATCAATCAATCAATCAATCAATCAATTTATCGATCAGTCAGTCAATTTATCGATCAGTCATTATCAGTTACGTCAATCAGTCAGTCAATTGATCAGTCACGTCAATCAGTCAGTCAATTGATCAGTCACGTCAATCAGTCAGTCAACTTATCAGTCACGTCAATCTGTCAGTCAACTTATCAGTCACGTCAATCAGTCAGTCAACTTATCAGTCAGTCAGTCAGTCAGTTGATCGGCCAATTATATACAATCAGTGTGTACATCAGTCAATGAGTCAGTTGATCGGCCAATTATATACAATCAATGTGTATATCAGTCAATCAAACAGTAACTTAGGTTTGCCTGTGTGTATCCCTGCGTGAAACTTATTTCCGACGTTGTCTGCGCAGCGTCTCACTATGTCGGCGCGCATGTTTCGTGCAAAGCGATGACCGCATTCCAATACGAAATTAAACGTCCTTCATATCGTTACCAGCTGCAACTGACAGTGTTCTCCGTTCTCGACTTCAAAAGTTAGGTTAAGGTTAGGCGCGCGTGGTTATACTTCGCCGCGGAATGAACGGGCGTCGACGCCCGAAGTCCGCCCGGAAGCCGCTTTACGTGGTTGTTGCCTCGTCGCTGGGCTTGCGCGCTTCGCGAGGTATTGGTGCTAATCGACGGACCAAAAGACTTTTACGCCGCATGCGTTCACCATATCTGAGCAATCTAGGAAGCAAGCGTGACTGTTTAAGCGTGATTTCGAAACTTTGGGCTGGTTTCGCCTGCGCTCACTCCCCCCCCCCCCCAACCACCACAGCCATACAAACAGTTTCCGCAAGATGAGCTGCTCCGTAAACAACGCGGCATACTCTCCTCTCTCTCTCTTCATCCCCATGCCCCTTCCACAAATGCAGGGTACCAAACCGGACGTGCGTCTGGTTAACCTCCCTGCCTTCCCTGTCTTCTATTTCTCTCTCTCTCTCTCTTTCTCTCGACTATGGTAGCTCGCCAGCGTGACGCCTCGTGCGAACACTGAAACTGTTCGAAACCGAGTACCGCTGGGGTTCTATTACGCGACCGGCTGTTAAGGACTTTTATGGAGATAGTCTGTAACATTATAAGTCTACAAGGACGCGTCTATGCAGTGCATAACGGAAGAGGTCCGTATACATAAAAAGACAGACATAAATGAAAAGGCAGAAGTTTGTAAAAGGCAGCTTACGTTGTAAAATAATTTACACCTTTGAGTAAGGGTGTAAGTTTGTCCATAACCTAAACCCGTCAACCCCAAGAAAAGGCATAAGGGCGTGATTTGCATCCTTATTCAGTTTTAAGGTGCAGATTATTTACAGTCTACTTGCGGTTTATGCGCGTTCTGTAGACGCTCTATATAAACTTATTCTCCGAAATGCCGAGATTATTCTTTTTATTCAGAATACAGTCTATAATAACTGTCAGGTTCCGAGTCTACAGATCTCTGTAGAGGTTTAATAAACTTCATCGCCAAGCAGACGATACTTTCTCTTTATACTTTCGACATAATCTTATGTGGGGCAGAAGACGACTGTATCGCCCCATTTCGGTGCTCCCACGCGACACGCTGTTCATGCAGCTAAAAAGAAAACAGCAGACGGCGAAGCAGAAGCGGAAGTGAGACGAGCTGCGCTCGTTCGAGCCTCCACGGCCGTCCCTGGTGAGACCATCCCGCGGTCACGCCGTCCTCAATTATTCAGCGGCCGCGCAAAAGAGATCGCGGTATACGGCAGCACGGTTCCCGTACCGCCTTCCTTCTCCCCTCTTTTTATCTCTCGGGGCAGCTGCATCGTCACCGTCATCGTCTTCAAATCGACGGGGAGGGTGGCACACACACGAGAGAGAGATATCCGCCGCCACGGCGCTGTTCTCATTTTCTAAAGTGATCACCATCTGGGCTCGTTTGAGGTAGTGCCCCCGCCTAGCCGATGCCGACCCGTCACGCCCCCCCCCCTCCTTTCCCACTCGCACCGGTTTACTGCTGCCCCCGTCAAGGCCGGCGAAAAGTGAGATGAGACACAACGAGACTCTGCCCCCCCCCCCACCCCCCACCCCCTCTGCTCTTCGCGACCCCGTGGAAGAAGGCTCATCACGTGATCGCGGCAGGCTTGACACGTGATAGGTGCTCTGCGGCGCTGAGAGAAGACGTGTGTTAGCGCACGCGTGTATTTTATTCATCTTCTATTCGCTTGCATTGTGCTCCTCTAACGGGGACACTCGACAGAAGGTAATGCGGGCGGAAAGAGAGCGGGGCAATGTCGTCATTCGTGCTGAGTAGCGCGACCGTGAAAGGGTTGTTCTTGCGACCTTGGTATGAGTGGCGAAGCCGCTGTTTAATTTAATCCCCAGGTCTCTGGCGAAACGCTTCCGTGTAGTACACTGGCATCATTGTGAAAGAGATGTAAACCGGAAGGGCGTTTTTTTTATAGCGTTAGCATTACGAGTGTCAAAGTGGAGCATACAATCTTACAGCGAAGCTGTTAGCCCTCTGTTGCTCGGCGCTTTTTGTGTCCATGTCCGTGGGCAAAAAATGTGGGCCGATCCCGGAGGAAGTGCGACATCCGGCCGTCGCGCGGCGCAGGTGAAGCAAGCTTCAAGCACTCAGCAAAGTGAAGCGAGAAGTGCACACATTCTTCGTAATTACGCATACAACGTACAGAACAGCATTCGTTTCAATAAAGAACAGGCATGAAACAAACATCCGAACCGCGTAAGTGATGATAAGGTGCTCCTGATTACAATGCGAATAACGTTGCGCTCCCCGCACATGTTTCACGGTAAAGATTACTGCTGCGCAAGCTGCCGCGTCGACGGCAGCTTGCGGTGTGGGGAGTGACGTCACTAGCCTTTAGTATATTAAAGAACCAGCCTAGCAACTGATTTCATTGTTGTTGCAGAACCGCTATGGATGCCGAATACGAGAAGCAGCGCCAATACGAGAAGCAGCAAACGAGAAAAAGAAACGGCAATACGATTAGCGGCGGTGTGCTGTTAAAATTACCATTACTTCCGTTACTACAATTACTCTAAATTACGATTACTACCATTACTCTAAAGCAACAAAGCATTGCATGTCCCTCTAAGCAGTTGTAGGGATGGTTTTCAACAGCTGGTTTTCAACATCCGATTTCGCAGCGCCAGGATGGTTAGCTCATTTTTTCTCACTTTGACGCTCCTAATCCTAACGCATTAAATAAACAAAAGAAAAAGAACACACAGTTCCGGTTGGCATCTCTTCCCCAACTATGCCAGTGCCAGTGTAGCCCGGATCTCGAAAAGGTGCGATGTAATGCTTAAGCACTTCTCTCGCATTTGTCGCTACATCCTCACTGAACTCTTCTCATTTTCATTACTGTTATACTTTTTCTCCTAGGGTCGCACTTGAGGCTCGTGCTTCCAAAACAAAAAAGACAGATATATGAGCAAGATGCCGCAGGTTTATGGGCCATCTAGCGCATTCGTGTTAACCCACAAAGAGGAGTTTCAGCTACCATTAGTTGCACCGCATGCAGAATTCGTTACGTTTGCTTCTCCCTGCTCTACACGTCTGCCTCTGTGTGTGTGTGCGCGTGCGCGTCCTGCGGACTTCTGACTTTACACTTGTCTGTAAACCATTGTCTACATTCCCCACGCTTCATTCAGTGCGCCTCGCCGGCGTGTGTTTGTTTTTTATCTATCTGACCATCAGTTGTTTGTACTCAGATGCACTATAGTCGGTGGCAACCTAAAAATTAAAAGGTTATTTGTGTGCTATGCAACACAATTTGCATTAAGGCACTAGCCAATCAGGTTTGCTTGCTTTCCCGACGTTAGGCGGTTTTAGCGTGTTTGAAACAACTATTCTCTCCGTACAGGTCGGTCTGTGTGTAACCGGTTTCAGGTCGAAACCCGAACGTCTAGGCAAATTTTGTAAAGGACCCTGATATCACTGTTCAGCCAAAGTTAACATTTCATCTTGAAACAACTAACATTTGTTTTCCAATTAGCCTAGCATTTACATTAGCAGAGCAAAGCCATCAAGCTATGAACGCACTCAAGCTGGCTCGGCTCTCTTTCAGAGGCGCATTTTTATGGGCCGAGCTCGTTTGTAACTCTTGCGTTGTCGTCGACTACAGGCTTGTCAGCCTGCGGGCCGATTGTGTGTACACCGCTGTATCGTCCGACTGCGACTATACCCCTCGTTACTGCATCGACCGACTGCACTCGCCCGCAGCGGTAAAAGGAGAGCGCTCCCTCGAAGCAATCGGCGTTGCACCCTGTTTATCTGACGTCCCATTCGCGAAAGACATTGGCCAACGTTTCTTTTCGTTCACTTTCGTTCGTTTTCCTTCCTTGCTCTCCGCCTACACGGCCGTCTTTGTCGTGCGGTTCTGCTCTCACACTTCGCCTACTTTCAATGGTACGATTGTCTTTCGCTTCGTTTTTTACTTTCTCTCCCATACCCGCTCCTCGCGCGTTCATTCGCTTTTCTTTTTTTCGCTCCTCGTTTATGCTCAATCCTTCACGTCTTCTTCTTTTCCCCATCGTCTACGTGTCGTACTCTCTTTAGTGTGTACCTCTATTACATACATTAGGCCAGTATTCCTTATCTGACCTTTGTCCATCTCCCCCTCCTGTGGACGCGTCGAAAGACGATGATAGATGACGGGCCTGAGCTAACACGCCGGCCACTTCGTCGAGCTCGGCCGAACCCACGGGCCAAGGCAGCGGCGCGCGTCCTCGTAGTAATTGAGGACACACAGACATGTGTGTGTTCCGGCTAAACGGAAGGGAAAATACCTCACGGATTTGCGCCCGACGCCTTCTTGCCGGTCCTTCTGCGTGAGTCTATGGCAAGACAAACACGGAGGTGCGGGTGGGCAGGCTGGGTTCTGGTACAGCGCGCAGTGGATCGAGCCTGTATTTTTGTTCGACCGAACGTGTGTAATCGTCCTCGATGATATCGTAAAGCGCATTGCTTCGGCGCTTTCGGTATAACGTGCCGAACACGGACATTTTTTTTTTGACGGCAGTGGCTTTCACCGTTGCCGCAGCAGTGCGAACTGTTTATATCCTGTGGTTGGTGGAGACTGGAACCTTGCTGCTGGTGGCTTGATCGACGAAACGAGTCTTAAGCACGGACTGCCGAACTAGCACTTTTATAACTACCCTGGTTACCGCACACCAGCACGGGGATGAGGTTGCTTGACTGTGAGCGTAAAAAGAGTACAGCGTGGAGAACCCCTACACGTGGAAAAAAAGCAAATCATGCTTAGGTGAGGGGGAACTGTCGTTATAAAAAAAAGTAAGAAAAAAAACCCGACCATATGTAGTTTGCTTTTTAGTCAGCCTGCTTTCGAACTCTTATTGAATTTTTCTTTTTCTTTCGCATCAGAGATACTGAATGGTTTGCTGTGTCTTGAATACCATCGATTGGAAGACTTTTGAAAGCGACAGCGTTACAACGTTATATGTAACGAAACTGAACTATCAGCGTTTGTGTGCGGACCGATCTCAGAGGCAACGTAATCAAAGGCGTGTGGGCCGATCCTGCCACAAGCGTCAGATAAGGCGTGCTCGCAAAGGTTTTCCTATTGCCGTATACCGGTCAAATCCTGGCCTTCGGCGAGTGAGGGAGGTATGTCCCTCTCCGGATCCTCTGCGGGTGTGAGCGCATCGTAGCGAGGGAGGAGGAGCAGCAGAGTTGGGTGACGTAGAGGGGCACGTGACGAGACGAACTGTGACAGTTGCGCATGCGTGCGGTGAGGCCCTTTATATTGCGCAATGCTCTCCCCCACACTCTTCTATACTTCTAGGGGCGACGGCAATTTATTTTATTTATTTATTTACAGGATACATCCGGCCTTAGTCTTGGGCCTTGGGCAGGAGTGGACAGTGCGATATACAGATGAACTAAACAAAAATTAACAGCAAAAATCATTACAAGAATTCAATACATTGTAATAGACATATTCCCTGGTCCGCACAAGCCGTACAGAGCATTCCAACGAAAAAAGCATCACAAAATTTCAATATATCTTAAAATACGGATATTCACGGAACCGCAAAAGCTGTACAGAGCACATGATAACGACGCGATATTGATAAAAAGGAGTCGCATTCGCACTGGTATGCTGGAAGACATCGCGCATGCTCGGTAGGTTGAGCAGCAAGAAATCTACGAATAGTAATGACAAGCAAGCGAAAATAGCATTTGCGTATATTGTAAATAAAGAAGGAAAAAGAAAAAATTACATTCATACATACATATACCACAAAATCTGTGGTTCTTGTAGGTATATGTCTGCGGATATCTTTATATAGGGATAAGTGTCATCAGGGTGCTGCGACAGCTGCGTGGCATAACGTAGCAATAGTCTAATGGCAATTTATCGCGTTTAAGAGCTGCAGACAAAACGCACTCGTTGTGCTGATATGTTTTGGCTGACTACAGGCGACGTTGTAAGCTCGTGGACAGCAGCGTTAAACCATAATGCCATAATAACTTACTTATACTTTCAGATATCAGAATGAATGATATTGATTTCGATGGAGAATCAACGAATGATGGGATATCTTAACGCTAATGCGTTACAGGCGAGGCGAATAGATAGATAGATAGATAGATAGATAGATAGATAGATAGATAGATAGATAGATAGATAGATAGATAGATAGATAGATAGATAGATAGATAGATAGATAGATAGATAGATAGATGGATGGATGGATGGATGGATGGATGGATGGATGGATGGATGGATGGATGGATGGATGGATGGATCGATAGATAGATGGATGGATGGATGGATGGATGGATGGATGGATGGATGGATGGATGGATCGATAGATAGATGGATAGATAGATAGATAGATAGATAGATAGATAGATAGATAGATAGATAGATAGATGGATGGATGGATGGATGGATGGATAGATAGATAGATAGATAGATAGATAGATAGATAGATAGATAGATAGATAGATAGATAGATAGATAGATAGATAGATAGATAGATAGATAGATAGATAGATAGATAGATAGATAGATAGATAGATAGATAGATGGATGGATGGATGGATGGATGGATGGATGGATGGATGGATGGATGGATGGATGGATGGATGGATGGATGGATGGATGGATGGATGGATGGATGGATGGATGGATGGATGGATGGATGGATGGATGGATGGATGGATGGATGGATGGATGGATAGATAGATAGATAGATAGATAGATGGATGGATAGATGGATAGATGGATAGATGGATAGATGGATAGATGGATAGATGGATAGATGGATAGATGGATAGATAGATCCTCCCCATCCGATCGGTCAACCAATCGCGTATACCTGGTCAGCACTGTGGTTAGACCACCAAGTTATTGGTGTCAGACTAATTACCAATTAACATTTAATTTCAATTTCCTCTTGTCGGCGTGAGCGCAACAACGTTGATCCACTGAAGCACGCTAGACCAACCACTGCGAGTGTCGGCGGTTCAAACGACGTCGTAGCATCCGCATAAATCCTCCCAAAGCGTAAACATCTCCCGCCCCCTCCCTTCCCCGTCTAACAACATGCATGCTTGACATACCCGCCGCGGTATAGCGCAAGCCTCCGGATAAACTTTAGGCCGCCTCCGCGTTTCAACGCGGAAGGGGCTTAAACGCAAACACAGCACGGCCGGTCGCGTACCAACGTGCGCGCACTATACGTCACATCCGAGTAAACAAGGAATCACTTCAACGCCCCGACCTGCAGAGCGGCCACCACCCCGTAGTTTCTCCGCATCGCTGAAGCGCCGTCTGCTCCGTCACTCCGGTTGTAAGGTCAGCGGTTAATCCGTGCGCTCGAGGAACTCCGAGCTCAGTGCGAATGACGGCACTTCTACCCGCCTACGCCCTGCGGCGTTGCCCAATTATCAACGCATCACGACCGCGGTGTCTTAAGACGAGAACAGAGGGCGCGCCCTCGCCCCATCTCCGAAGGGACACGGAAACTTAAATCACAAGAATGCGCTAGGGAACCTCTTCTTACGAGCCGCTGCCGGAAAGCCAATCTAGTTTGTATATATATATATATATATATATATATATATATATATATATATATATATATATATATATATATATATATATATATATATATATATATATATATATATATATATATTACTCATAATCTGGACTCGCGCTTTGCGATTCACGCCTGTCGGCTCTCACTTCCGGAAAATTACGGGCCACTTTGTCGTGCGGGCTTCACCGTCTTTTGTGCCGGGGCTTCTCAAATTGAGTTAAGTGCTCGGCGAGCTTGGTGGACATTACGCGGTCGCACCACCAGGGCGCAGCGCTGTACGCTTCTAGGCAGTGGGTTTCCGGACTTGGTGTAGAGGCACTCTACAAGCCAGTGGACCGGGTAGCGTGTGCGCGTCTGCGAGGACCCGCGGCCGCCACTGCAGGAAAAAAACACGTTAGCGACTTAAACGGAGCCCGGGAAACTTTAGTGGCCTCTACCGCTGGCTGCCTATTACGTTGCAGACAAAGGGATCCTCTTAAACTGGCCGCATTTTTTTTTCTGTGTGTGCTGATGTGATTATACGCGCTCCTTGGTGAATAGAGAGAAACTCTGGAAGATACTGGGAAAAAAGAAGAAAAATAAAAAATAACGTTCGCGTACGAACATGCACGCGTGGGAACGCCAGACGTCGCCCTTATCTCGGATTGGTAGTAAAAAAAAATTAAACTATGGGGTTTTACGTGCCAAAACTATGATCTGATTACTAGGCACGCAGTAGTGAGGGACTCTGGATCACCTGGGGTTCTTTAACGTGCACCTAAATCTGAGTGCGCGGGTGTTTTCTCATTTCGCCCCCCATCGAAATGCCGTCGCCGTGGCCGGGATGCGATCCTGCGACCTCGTGCTTAGCAGCCCAATACCATAGCCACAAAGCAACCACGGCGGGTGGGGGATTGGTATTAAAGTGATGTAAAGGCGTCAGCTGTGGAGCTCCAGACCTTCGTGGTCGTAGCTCGTTGTTTGTGTTGAGAGAAAGGCTTTAAAGGAATAAAATGTAAAGAAAAACGGAACAGAGACGCATAATAAATTCACACCGGCGAATTGGTCAACACGAAACTCCAGTTGAAGCACTAAGGTCGACGGAAACCAAGAGCATTTGCGTCAATGATATCCGCACTGGTGCCCCGAAGCAAGAATAACCACGGCTAATGCGTGAACGGTGGTTGCTGTGTCTCTGACCCTGCCACCTTTAATGTGGACGCAGGGTTTGGGTACGGACTAGTTGGCATCCCATTGCAATCATCACTTTTAATGTCGTTTCTTTTTGTCGTTTAAACGTTTTTAATGTTGACGTCGATCTCTTCTGAATCATCGCTGCTTCCTTAGTTTGGACAAGATCACGAGGACAGAGAGGGGACAGAAGTGGCTTTTCTATATGTTGTCATCTTGTGCGCACCTTCGTCTCCGTCATTTTACTTTGGCTTCCTTATTGGCTTCCTTTGGCTTCCCTATTTTAAATATTCTTCGGATGTGTTCGTTCCATACGCTCAAATCTTTTGTGGTGAATATTTGAGCCAGCTGCGTGTGCGAACAGAGTAGGAAACGCGCTCACACGCCATGGCGCTTGCGCGTGTCTGCTTGTGTTCGTGAGAGAGGGAGGGAATGTGCGCGCGCGTGTACATGAAAGTGTTTGTGTTTCTGCGCGTGCGTGTGTGTTCGTGTCTGTTTTGTTCTTTTAGAGGTGTCTTGATCACTCGCTTTGCCGTTTACAACAGTACGAGTCACCACAACTTGCCGAAACCACCACATTTTGTGAAACTCGTCATTTTCCTTCTCACACACCACACAACTCTATCTAAGTGCCCTCGTTTCAACAAACTGGGCGATCTGAACATTACACTTCTGTGTCGAAATTTGTTGGAATCTAAGATCATCGTATAAAAAAAAATTACCGACGATTACGTTACTTCCTAATGCGAAATTTGAGCGCAGCAAATAAGCTGTCTCTGCTTATTTGCAAATCAGTGAATCCTCTGCTCTGGCAGCTCGTTTAGCAGCAGCAGCAGCAGCAGCAGCAGCAGACGGAGGACTTCCATCGGTCGTCTCGCTCATGGCTCAGAAAGAACTGGCAGATAATTTCGCAGTGGCGAACGGCAGCGGCAATTTCGGCTCGGGCGGTGCACATATACAGATCCGCCGCCACCGATCTGGCTCTCTGATTGCCACCGCACAGGGCGAACGGCAGCGGCAATTTCGGCTCGGGCGGTGCACATATACAGACCCGCCGCCACCGATCTGGCTCTCTGATTGCCACCGCACAGGGGTTGCATTGGAGGAGGAGCGAAGAAAGGAATTAAGTTCGAGCCGGCGCTTTGACAACCGGAGACTCGCAGGAAGAGGGGGGAGGGGGGCGGCGTGTACACCCAGCGGCAAACGATGGGGGCAGAAGCGCGCGCAGCAAGCGGACAACACGATAAAGGGAGGAGGGAAGAGATAGCAGCGACTGACTGATGCCGCCGACGCCGATAGTGAGTCAACCCCAGCTGCGGAGTTGCTTTCAGGGACAACGCCGCCGATGCCGACACAAACAATATGATACCCTCGCTTCCGCAGCGCTAAGAACCAGGTCTAGCCGTGGGAAGGTGGTCACGTATTCGTCGACGTGCCGGGGCCTACGTGAAATAACCGGCGCGTCGGCAACTGAAGAGCACCCTATCCGCCACACAAGAACAGGGGGGGGGGGGGACCCTTTCCTCCTCTTTCTGCATGGCGGCGACGGTGTTCTATGCAGTCACGTTATCTTGACTCTCTAGCGGCGTCAGCGGCATCCAGCGGTATCAGTCGGTCGCTGCTAGCGCTGGGGGGATGAAAGGGGGGCGGAGCTGGTTACGAGGCCGGCGACAACGCCGACGACGACGCGAAACCCAGGAACGGACGCCAAAGAGCTGCGCTCTAAAGGGGGGGGGGGGGGCGAGTGAGGTTCTGATGTAACCAAGTCAGATAGCTGCGGGAACTAGCAATAATACTCTTCGTAACCACTGAAGTTTCCAGCGCAGCGAAGACACTGAAGTGGAAAGAAGCAATGAAGTATTTTGATGGGAAACCTAGAATATAAGAGATTCCTTGTCGCTGTGTTAGGAATGACACTCAGCCGAGATATTGGAAAAAACCGGTCATGTATTTCTGAATGAACGAGAGAGTTTGGAGCTATGCTATGCTCCTATGGTTTCAGCGTGTGTTGACCACGGTTTCTTTTTTTTTCTTTGAGGCTGAAGCGTTCTTTGGCCGGTGTGCTATTAACTTCCCTTCAAGATCTGTTACGTAATGTACGCCTGCATTTACACACAGTAGAATTCATGAGGGATGCTTAAAAAAAATAGTACTATCTCTATTTTAAAAAAAAATGCCCTTGTTTCCTGCACCACAATCCATATGTTTAATTGGCATGTGGATTATAAGGGATTAAATCGCAACATAGGGGCTTTCTCGCGCAGTCCCAAATGATAATGTAGGATTTTGGATACGGTGCACATAAGGTACATATGTGTGTGTCTTTTTTTAAATGCGAAAGCATTTATATGCCTGCTCAACGAGAATCCTGTCCGTGCGCCACGCAAGACGAATGCAATGGCTCACATGCCTGTAAGCAAGCAAAAATATGCAAATGACTCATACCCACGTAGGGCATAGGCTACAGGAGCTCAGAAAAGTGAAGCGAAAAGTGCATACATTCATTGGGATAACCCATAGAGCACACAGAACAGCATACGTTTCAATAAAGAACAAGCTCAAAACAAATATCTGAGCCACCAATAAAGCATTGCCTATAGCACCCTCAGTAAATGTAGTGGTGGTATTGCGACAGCTTCGCTGGACTGTCAGGTTGATAAGGACTGATGAGAGTTGAAAAGGGTCGGATCGTGTTAACATTGTTAACGACACCGGGCTGCGTGGAGGTGAGCAAGTAGCAAAATGCTTACGCATGCCTGGACAACTACCAGAGGAGCTTCTGCCTGTTGTTTTTATATATATGTAGCGATATGTATCGGAGACGTCTTTCTTCGCAGAGTGCCAGTTTAACTGCCGTTGCTGCCTTGCGCTGTTAAGAAAACGCTTCGCACTTTTGCGGCGCCCGCGTTCTTTCTTTAAAACGAACTTCCTTCGCATCCTCCCCCTCCCTCACCTCTTTCATCCCCAGGACTTGTCGGGTCGTTTGTATCGACGAGTAAAACTGAACCGCTTCCCTAGATGGTGCAATCAAAACTGGATCAATATCGGAGACGGTGTGATGAAATTTGGTCGGCCGATTCTGACATCAGCGCGCGAGATGCGTTCTCGAAGAAGGTTTTAAAGAGCCTCTCATCAGGGTCCTTAGGGAATTTCGGTTCTGCATTGGAAGTTGCACGGCGCCATCTAAAGGGCGTTTTCGCCTCAAGAAATTTTCAAGTTGGTTTGTTATTAGAGGGGACAGGAGAAATTGAAATGCCGCGTTGCCCAGCTACCAGGGGGCGAGCTTCACTGCCAACCTTGACGCTCTCCCCTTTTCGCCTCGACTAGCGCCTGCAAGTGACATTTCTTCCCTGCCTTCTCCCATATCAATCCCGCATCCTTTATTTCTCTCTGTCCCACTTTTACTGAGCGACGCACTTCCAGTGGTGGTGTTGCGCGTTCTCTATTGAATGATTTACCGAAGTCACGTGCCATAACTGGTGACGTTGCAGGCAGATCGTTGTGCGTAGAGGCGTTTGCGAGCGTGACCTTGATTCTCCGACATGAAGCGTGGCTCCCTCGACAGGGAGCGCGCGCGAACTTTTGCTTTTAAAGCGAAAGCTATTTGCGATTTCGCCGTGGCGGTGCGCCGAGGAGGCACATGACGTCACAAAGCGCGCCTCACCGGGGATATTTCTCTCTCGCTCTCGCTCCCTAGTCACTACTGCGCATGCGTCACTAGTAGCACCGAGCCACGGGTGTTCCGCCGCTGCGCAGCGCCGCGCCTCTCAACCGCCGCCGTTTGGGGTGATGCCACACCACGTTCCTCGTCGTTGCGCTCGCCTCCGCTCGCTTCGCCAGCTGCGTCGCATGCCTGACAACATGTCGGAGGATTGAAAAGGAGAGCTCGCGTGCATCACAACCATAGTTGAGGCGGTAGTATGGACGGCGACAATTCTGATAAGCAGGAGGAGGCCTGGAATGAAGAGGAAACGAATCGCCCAAGAAACAGACGAACAGCGCGCCGAACGACTAGTCAAACGCCGCAACATAGCTAGACAACCAGACTAACCTGGACTTGCAATCAACATCAACCAAGGCTAACCATGCTATGCCTTAGCTTTCGCTACGTATATCCTGGTATAGCCGAGCTAAGGCACTGCCAATTTTTTAAAAAAATCAGCTCTTCTCGCGCCATGCAGCAGTTTGATATGCTTTACCGGCGCGATCGTCAGGGCGTGATCTAAGCACCGAGCTTGTCTGTTTAAAATGTACAAAGTCAGAGATGCGAGTGAGGACGATCCAGATATTAGACGCCGTTTAGTAGGACGTTCGCAACAGGCTTGTGTAGGCTGCGAGGCGGTGGGAGAGAAGTGCGCATGCGCAGAACGGAGCGCATCTGCTTCACGGATGCGTGCGTGTACGCCCGTGACATATATATAGCCGAAGGTTACAAAGTATGTGCGCCGAATGCAAGCACCAGCAATAGGGCTTTATTAACCCCTGTACGCTGACAAATGAACTAGAACCAGTAAGCGCACTCCTGTGCTCCATAATAAAAATAATAATAAAAAAAATTCCCACACAAAACCTGAACATACGATGTTCGCCCGTAGGTATCTATGAAGCACGCCGAACTCTCAATAGAAAAGCGCATTATATTCAACGGACACTTTGATTCATTTTGACCTTGTCTGATTTAGCCGTTCGGTATATATGTGCCACTCGGCGTGCGCCTACTATTGGCCAATCCTTCAGTAAGGCTATGTGCGGCTGTGACACAAGAGGCACAGAATCATTAAATGTAGCCCCACATGTGCTGTAGTTCTCTGTGCTTACACCTTCTATCGTCATTCTTCCCTCGACAAAAGAGAGAGAGAGAGAAAAGAAAGGGGAAAGGCAGAGAGGTTAACCAGAGGGGAAGATCCGTGTCACATTCGTCCTTCTTACATCTCTGCGTGGACGTCTCGCAGGATGCATTCGTCATTTGGTGTTTGCATTTCGGCATAGCTTATGAGCATTGCGGTGCATCATCATCAAAAATATATGCGCGAGATTAAAGTTCTGATCTTCGGGGTAGATGTACATTGCATGAGATTACAAGTTGCACAGGGTAAAAGTAAACACACGTGTGCAGAGTGCCATTCGTTGTATAGCGCTTAATTAACGGCTCCATTAAAGCTTCGCTTCGCATAGACTCCGACATGTCCATTGGATATATATATATATTTGTGTACTTGCTTCTATCCTCTTTTCCTCCGTCGTTCTATGCTTTCTTTTTTCTTTTTTGTTAGCCAGTCCCACACTGTGTGCTTACCGCTGAATAATAAATTGTACGAATTTCGCACTAAATGCTTCTCAACGTATGTCGTCACAGTGCTAACACGCAGAATATTCATCGCGGTTCTTTAAACTGGAACTCTGGAATTACCCCGAAGGGCTCTAAGCATGCTCATTAATCGCGAAGCTGCTGAGTGCAGCTACTTTCCTCCTGAAGTGAAATAGCATCATACATCCTTTTTCTGTCTAGATTTTTGTTGCAATACCAACACATCCCCGATTCTATCCTCGCAGCTCCTAATGTAAGATCGTACCTCTTAATTTTTTTTAACGAACTCTCTTACAGAAGCACTCTGAAGCAGGATGTTTTTTCTATAAATAAAATAAAAAAATGCGGAGCGCTGACCACCACGTTAGCGCAGAAGAAATCGAGCGGTCGCGTCTCACCAGTATTCCCCGTATCGCGCGGCCCTTTTAAGCAGCCGCAGCACTTTATTCTATTTTCTCTTTGCCGGTTGGCGCGCTTAGCAAGCTTCTTACCTCCGTTTAGCGCCTTCACCCCAGCTTCTTACATAACACCGCGCGAGCAAGAGCTATGAACTAAGTAAAAGCCGGGCTCGTAGTAAAAGTAAAAGAAAGCCAGACGAAGCTAGCGACATTACGAAAGACCCGATGGGCGGCTCTTTGAAGACGAGCGTCGGAACACGAAAGACGGGGGTGAGGAAGAAACGGCAGCGGGTTGAGGAGGTCGTCTGCTGCTCGTGTCGTATTAGGGGTGCTTGGCCTCCCATGGCTACCGGTCGTCTGCAGGCTCGGCTCGCGGCTTCTAGCCGGCTACAGGTCGGCTACCCGAGCAGACGACGACCGTCGACGTCTATAAACGAGAGTTGCGGCGTCGTGGCCTACAGGAAGCCGTTGAAGGTTCGATTCATTCGTCTGTCGCGGATACTCGCTCAAGTTTCAAAAGAGCCGACTGCAGCTGCGAGAAAAAAAAAGAAAGTAAAGAACTTGTCCTATTCGACTGTCAAAGTTGGATTTTGCATCGAGGGGAAAAAGAAAAAAGAAAAGCTACCGCAATTGTTGCTGTTGGAC
Source organism: Dermacentor albipictus (assembly GCF_038994185.2). Lineage (NCBI taxonomy): Eukaryota > Metazoa > Arthropoda > Arachnida > Ixodida > Ixodidae > Dermacentor > Dermacentor albipictus. The sequence continues at coordinate 53,997,699 of NC_091826.1, read as the reverse complement.
AGCCTTAGTAGAAGCTCATTCACGTGGAGGTACTGGAGCGACCGCAGAACACGAGTATATATGTCTGACCACGAATGACCGAAGCCGCATGAAAGACGGAATGCGGTTGGGGAATCCGTATACGTGAAAGGCTGGGTGGGCCCAGCGTGTAGGACGATGACACGAAAAGAGCCGATTAAAGCACGCAGGTTTCGCGGCTTCCTCGAAAAGAGATTTCCCTACGCCATGGTAACTTTTTAGTGCTTGCGTATTGAGTAGGCCTGGTCTAGTTCGCCACCAAATGTAGAGCGCCACATTTTTTAGAGCCAGACGACTGCATGAATAAAACCAGTGTGTCGTCTGTGCGTTTGATGAGTTCTCAAAATATTGCCCCCCTCCCCATTTCCCCCATTTTTCTTCTTTACACTATGGATTCCAAAAACGCGTTGATAAATCTGTTGGTTCTTGTTTCATACATGGATTATAGTTATCTGGAACTTGCTTTCATAACTAGTCACACTAATTTTATCACAAAATTACGTTAGTACTTTGTACAACAGGGATAAACTTATTTACTGAAATTGTTAATCTTAGTGTAGCATATTTTACGGCCTGTAAGATATTTTCACGTTTTTGCTCGTGAGTAGAATTTATTTGTTCTATTTACGTGTACTATACGATTTCCCATCTATAGCCTTCAATGAGTTCGAGTATTCTGCCAGTGAATGCCTCAATGAATATTGATGAGATTAATTGCTTTAATATTTGAAAAAATACTGCTCTACGCATCACGAAAGGACGGCTGGACCAGCATGACTTCGCGAATCACATAATTACGTTACATTCATGCCATCGTGTGGGAATGCGAGCAATTCAAGACATTCTGGTACAAGTACCTACTTAGTGCGATGACGTCATTTGTAGACTGGGTCTGGTCACAGGTTACCGCCAGAGGCACTTCTCACTACAGATATTCGAATGCGAAACTTCCATCCAACCCCATAATTTAAACATATTATCGTCTCTCTCTTTCTTCGGATCGCATGAAGGCATAAACTTGTCAATCTTTGGTGTTGACGTAACCTAACGTAATGTCTTTGTTACAGATCTATGCGCTGAGCACTAGAAAAGAGAGTTTCTAAGAAATGTGACGTGTATGGTTTGTTAGACTATTAAGAATTTGGCTGATAGCGCAATGCTTTCCCTTGAGCCGGATTGCGCGGAGAAGCGGACATTACTTGCAGGAGAAATTGAAACGCATATACGGTAACTAATTAAGAAAATGTTACTAAGTTTGTTTTTGACTAATTACCGTGCAGCATTAGTAGCATTTTACGAATTCTAACCGGCGAGTCCACAAGCCACATACGCTAGAAACTAATTCCCAGGATGGCACCGTTTTAGAGGTGTTCATGCAAAAATTGAGCGACCGAATACGTTTGCGCTCTGTGTATTTCTAAGCCACAATGCATAAACCAACATTTTGTTCAAAAAGAAAGTGGACCAGCAGCGCATTTTACGCCGCAACTGTGACGGCGCATATCTGAAAACCAATACTAGCTTCAGTATTTGTTCAAAGTTTCTATGGTTTGCAAGAAAGCACGCTTACCGCCGAAAGGTTACCGATCCGTGTTTAAAAGCGCCGTGCCTATTTTAACGAAAATATACAGCACAGCGTTGTAGCCGCACCCGCCTTAGCAAAATTGTCTGAAGTTTCTCCCCTAGGGAGGCTACAAGTAACATCACCTCTAACGCTGAGAATGGGCCTCCAGCGCCAAAGAAAAACCACCCTTGCTACGACACAGCAAGCAGTGACTCCTCAAGGAAATGAAAGGTCGAGGAATGCAACACTTCGAGATGCCCGGCTAAGAACCTTTCTGACATTCCTGGCTGAAGAAAGGAAGCCTTGAAGTGGCGACCTCGCAACGAGCTGCTGCTGACAATCTCTCGCGTTTCTTATTTCAGCGCATTCGGTCTTGGAACCCGAAGGATCGGCAATTGTACGGTGTTTTGCTCTGTTGGAATGCCGGAAGCGAAACAAAGCTGTAAGTTAAGCAGTGACGTGCCACACCAGTATAAGAATTCTGCGCGCGTTAGGAATTGGAAAATTAAAGTTGAAGTGGGAGTGAACGTGTTGAGGAGAGAGCCCCCTGTTGGGCGTACATCGTAACTGTTTCGCTCTGCATCCATGGCATCTGAACTATTCCATTGCCGAACTCAGACCGTACGTACTCGTCGTTCCCATGAGTGATCGTGTTATTTCACTTCTGCTTAGCTTCCACGAGCAGACGATAGGCTGTGCTTTCACGCGCTCGTCATTCCCATGAGTGATCGTGTTCACTTCTGCTTAGCTTCGACGAGCAGACGATAGGCTGCGCATTCCTACACGGCATGACTTAGGCCTCACCCGGAGTCTTAGAAAATAACGAATAAAAGAAGAAGCGCTTGTCTTCGGTGCAACCTACCAATGGACATAAGGAAAGTTTGCGTTCTGCGCATGCAACACATATATCTGTCTCCCTTTGTCGGGTGCGCTGAGGCGCCTGCGTGAGGTGTTTCTAAAGCTGTATAATAACTGACAGGCTCATTTGCCCGCCACCACCACAAAAGAAGCAGTTGCAGTGCCCTCCCTCGTTTACTATCGCAACTAATCCATAATATTTTAAGTTCTTTAGCCAGCCGTCGCCTTACTATTTTGTGCTCCATTAAGTTTCTTGTCTTGTTAGAGAGCACGATATATAAACGCTGCCATGTAAAGCATTTGTTTCCGTAGGAGGAAGCTTTAGCTCGGTAGCTCCTATTTGTAAATACATGGAAACGAAGGAATAGCTTTTTGTCGGCAGCCATTGCACAATTTTGACGATGGCCGTTGCATTTAAAGGAAGTTCGAATCTAATGACTCTAGGACGTGAATTTGTAATCAGGGCCATCAATTCCGTCAAAAAAATGTAAATATTGCTAATTAAAAAAAAAAACTCCAGTATCAAGACAACTTTAACTCAGTAATGGAAGAGGTATCACAATTCCGTTAACTGCACCTCATTGTAGATCTAGAGCGGATAAAACGAATGTGTTATACCCCGCTCGGAAATGTGCTGCTAATATTTTAGTATGGGACCTTTTCAAAACAATCGAACATATTAAAAAAAAAATGCCGGTAAGCTGTTTGTTCGTCATTCACGTTTGCCTGCTTGAGATTCATTAGGATGTGCAGTTTACAGAATAGCACATCTTAACAGATGCATTTGGGGCGCAGAGTTCCAGATTTGCATGCGCCGTGCTTCTAATTTTTGAAGCTTGCCAATATTCGGGATTACTTGTAAAGGAAAAAAAATTTCCAGATTCTAAATAGAAATTCTGTCTCATACATTGGCTAGAGCTTAGCTTTCCCTCTCAAATCTAGCAAATGTCATTCAAATCGGTCGAGCTGTTCTCTCGTGGGAGCGCTTCTACGTTCTTTGTAACATTTATTTGAATAGAGAAATCGGATCTGGCTGTGAGTCAAGTCTCCCTTTCAAGAAATGAAGCCGTTGGCTTCAGGCTTAAGGGTTGCCCACTGCTCACCCACGTACTGTTGATCAATAAAGCGATAGCGATGCTTAACACAGCGGTAGTTTCGGGCATTTGGTTCACCGCAATCTACGAGAGATGTAAAATAAAAAAATAAATAAAGCTTGCGTACGTGGCGAGCTGATCGAAGCGCACTTAAATTACGGAGGTGCCCCCCCCCCCCTCAACGCAAGGCACCCTTTCACGTCACTCTTCACGATCACTAAACTCGCAGTCCACACGAAAACGCCGCAGCCTATGTAATATTCTCATAGACTCGTGTTCGACAACGCCGTGAAAAGCGCGTCTCAGCAAAGGCGCGGAAATGCGTAGTCTTTCATTTTCCCCGCCGCGCGCGTGCCTAATCGATTAATCAATCAATCTTTATTTGCGAAGGAAAGCCGAAATTTGAAACAAAGAGAACTGCAAGTGGCCCGCTCGGCCGGAAGGTAGATCGATACGTGTCCCCTCAGCGTGTGACTATGAGTCAAGCACCGTCGCTCCCGTGCAAATCTCTCTCTCTCTCTTTTGTTTTGGCGTAGACGCCAGCCACGAACACGTGTTTCAAGCGTTCGGTCACTTGCACACGTACAAAGCGGAGATAGAAAAAGAAAGCTGTGCATGATTGCGTGTAGTCGTCGAGCGGGTCGATTGCGCTTCATAAGCGTTCGCCATCGCCGTATATCAGCCGCAGCCACTTCGTCGCAATGCGTTTCGCAGAAACGCGGCTAAGGCTACGCAGTGCACTTTAAGAAGTCCCTGCCTCCCGCATTGTATAGTGACCGACTACGGTGTTGTGTTGACTTTTTTGGCTGTGAGCGGAGACAGCTTGGCCACGTTCCGTGCGACCGTTTTCGATACAGCATGTGTAAGTCCTGCTCGTGACTGCGTTTGACCCGCGTCGATCGCAGACCATTGTCAGAACACGTCATTTCGGAATGGCCGTTTCATCTATCGATGACATTGCGCGAAGTCGCTATACTATCAGAAGTCGCGAAGAGCTGCGACATAGAGTACGTGTTTGTTTGTGCACAACCAGGGGCCAAGATGCTTATCCGCAGAGCAAGGACGCCTCTATCCAGCCTAGTTCAAGGCGGCTACGCAGGCCCCCTCGCAGGCCATCGCACTGAGAACACTCGATGAGCGGATGTTCCAAAGACGCATCCTGATTGGTTGAACTGGGTGAAGGCAGCAGACGGCCTCTTCTTGATCCTATGCAAAGAGCAACGTGTGTTGGTCCCCTTCAGGCGTAGTCGATGTGATAGCGTTTACCAAAGCTGTGATCAACGTATTGGTGCTTCGTGAAGCGCAAAAAAACGTGTCAGTCCTGAATAGGAGAGATGACTTTGCCTGGTCGTCATAGTACGTGGCTTCTCTAATGCGCGCTGGAGCCTAAATAATAAAGAAAAAACACGAAAGGAAAAATGGCTCTAGGCTATTGACACTCTATATTCAATATGGACTAAGGTATGCTAATTATTTGTCGTAATCTTCAATCTGTCTGACACCGCATTATGTTGTAGCCACTTGGACCTTTGTTTGGCTTTATTGCGTCTTCGCTTCGTACGCACGGTTGTTACTAACAAAAGAAAAAAAGCAAGCCCTTTAGTTCCTCTTTTAGCTATGTTGCAGGTGCGTTTTCAGAGTTATGATCCACCGACTATGCTGTGACGTTAGCCATGTGATGCATTAGCGCTAAGTGAAAGCGTGGACCCCCAAAATACGCCGGAAAGGCGCTCTATGTGTTTACCGCCTAGGGATGTCCGGTCATCCACGCAGGCCTCTATCTTTCTCAGAACGCAGGTTAAATAGGGAAAACGTCTCTTAACGCACTGGAGGCGAAATATGCAAATGCTTGTTTAATTAGGTTTAGGTGCACGTTAAAGTACCCCCGGTGGTCAAAATTAATCCGGAGTCTCCCACGACGGCGTGACTCGTAAACATATCCTCGTTTGGTCCCCTAAAACCGCAGAATCAATTTCATTTTTTTTGTCTTGCCGCACTTGAGCTTGGTGCCGGGTGACGTAGTTGTTGAACAGCAGCTTGGGCTCGTTGGTTTTTCCATCCGGGTGTTTAAGAGCGCAAAACGTAGACGGGCACAGGAGACGAGAAAGAGGACACCGCGAGCGTTCGCAGCATCGTCTTTTCGTCTCGGGTTTTGTCTTCTCGTCTCTACGTTTTGCGCTGTTAACACCAGGGTAGTTGTGGAGTGCGGGGATGCAATTCACGAACGGGCTCTTAGCATAGAGGAATTGCCGAGAGCCGAGAGAAACGCCAGAACCGGCGGTGACTCGCACACAGAGGGCCACTCAACGGAACGTCTCCCCAACGAAGCGGCCAGCTACGCAACGAGTGCAAATAGAAGGGAAAAAAAAGGGCGCGCGAGAGAAACACCCTCACCCCGTCCCTCACTGGCCAAAAGAGGGGAAAAAAAGGAGGCGTGAAAGAAACAAGAAAAACCCGCGACACCGCAAGAACGAGAAGGAGCGGTGTGTATATGGAGGTTCGGTTGAGAAGGGGTGGGGGGAATGGTCTCCGGGTGAGGGTTGCGAGGAACCGACGAAAAGCAGCGGACCACTGTGTGACTGGGCCCGGTTTCTCTCGCGCGCCGGCTGAAGCCCTGGTGGGGGGGAGCCCGAACCCGGCCTCCCCCAATCAATACCTGGCCATTCCACCCTAGATGCCGCCGCCGCCGCCGGTCACCGCAGCGTGAGCCGGGAATAGCGCGCAGCCAACGTGGCGCACGGCCTACCTGTTGAGCGCCAGGAGGGGGGGAGGGGAGGTGGGTTCGTCGTTCCTTCGTCGACGCATGCGCAGTCCTCGCCGACGCGCAGAGGCGCGCTAGCGCAGTTTGCGAGGCGGCGCGCCTATGCATTACATTGGCGGAGGAAATGAAAAAGAGAAGCGTCACGTGACAACCTTAACGCCGTGTCGTAAAGAAGGAAAAAACGCGAAGAAAATGCTCGAGGGAATTGGGCCGATACCGCGTGTAAGCGGTAGCACCTAGATGCCGAGCGCGCGGTGGCTATGACGGAGAGTGGATCGGGGCGAAGGTGTCACTAAGAGCTACCGCGAACCAAACATTGTCTCTGAAAGCTCCGGCAACCATGAAGCGCCTACACTTCCCAAGAGTCAACGTGCCCAGGGGAGAAGGAGGAGTGGCGTCAGAGGAGGTTGGCTTGCCGAGGCTAGATGCCTGATGTCATGCTCCCTCCTAGATTTCGTTCCTTTCTTTCCCCCCCCCCTTCGTACAAGGTAACATTGCCCATTGAGTTTCCCTACAAAAATGACTAGAAACTCTATCGCTAATGTCTACGGGAGCTGCAGGCACGGCGCTTGATGCTGCTGCATGGTGTTTATTATGTGGATCTGTCTAAACTTCGTCCTTCTGGCGTGAAACGACTTTATTACTGCCAAGTTAATCATCATCATCATCATCATCATCACCATCACATTCATCATCATCATAATCATTCTATTTTATGTTTACTCGCAGACGAAGGCCTCTCCCAGCGATCTCCAGTTACCCCTGTCTTGCGCTAGCTGATTCCAAGTTGCGCCCGAAACCTTTCAATGCCGTACTGTGTAATAAGTTTCGCAACTCGCAGTGATTACGCAGATATCGCAGAGACTAATTGCCATGCTGGGTTCGGGAAACAATGAGCGCTTCGAAACTTGCAAGGACGAAGCGTAATAAATAACGTTACATGAACTTCTGAAGGCACACAGCGCGAATATTTAAAAGAAGATTCACGAGATAACCACTATTCCCATGGCAACTGAGTGATCGCAGCGCTGGAACTTCCTCTAGCGACTGTTGTAGAAAACTCTGTGACCTAAACCCACCCCTCTCCCCCTCTTTTTTTTTTACTTCTTTTGTAGGATTGTACGGTGATATAGCGGTGTGTCTCTACAACCCTCGTTTCATATCTGATGTCAGAGACAGGTAACGGCGCACTAAGAGAGACGCAAACCTTGCCGATAAAAGAAATCGATGAAAATATCGCGTGGCTGCGCTCCGAACGCCACTGCTGTTGCGTGGATCTCGCTTTACCATGACGTCATTTGTGGCTCCCTGTGGATTCAAATGGCTTCCACCTACGTCATGCAACTCGTCTCCCACGCTGCTGGCCGGCGTCTCTCTGGGTAATCTAACCATATCAGCGCGATGTTCCGGTGTAGCTATATTCTTGAAAGGAAGGAAGGAAGGAAGGAAGGAAGGAAGGAAGGAAGGAAGGAAGGAAGGAAGGAAGGAAGGAAGGAAGGAAGGAAGGAAGGAAGGAAGGAAGGAAGGAAGGAAGGAAGGAAGGAAGGAAGGAAGGAATAGCTCTTTAAATTAAACGCCAAGCTCTCCACGTTTCCCTTTAATCCTTACGGTTCCTTCTTCGGGAGTAATTTTACACCCTTTCGGGATCGACACTTCGGAAGGGTTCATTTCCGGATTACACTTGCGCAGGAGAGCGACATGGCGAGAGCGGCGGACTCGAGTCAACTCTTTTGTAATCCGGTGGCAGCGAATGGCGACCATCTTAGCCGTACCAACTGAGGCATACTACGACGCGTGGGTGGTGCGCGGATGACGTCAAAGAGTGAGTTCACCTCTTTCAGTTTCGTTTTATGACCTTTCGCGTCGAGATTCGGTGGGAGCAAATTACGAAGGGGCAGTGCATTGGCGCTCGGCGTCCGGTGAAATGCTTAGCCAGAAAAATTGGGCGGTGTTTCAATTTTGCCAATTAAACTGCCATTTAGGTAAAGCCATCAGACGCGGCCCGCCTCGGTCTGAAAAGACCGGGCTTCATGACGCTAATAAATTTTTGTGAATGAATGAATGAATCTAAAGGTTGACGAAACCTGGACGATGGACGTCACCGGCTTCTCCACGCAACTATATATTGTTAAATGAATGAAAAGGGTTCATTGGTGAAGTGAAACATTTCAGCTGTGTGATCGTTCATAGCCAAACGCTGGTCGGCCAATGACCAATTAAAGAGATAATAAATAAATAAATAAATAAATAAATAAATAAATAAATAAATAAATAAATAAATAAATAAATAAATAAATAAATAAATAAATAGTTCATATATATCACATTCCTCATAGTCTGACAGGTGGACAGTAAAAAGCCGTCGTCTATTGTTCAGACTCTTGAGGTAGTCACTTAGATCAAAAGAATAACCCTCTTCGTGGGAATCACGGGAAGCCGTAAATAGCCATGAGTAACCGCGGATAGTTTCGAGGTCACATATGCATGCATATATCGTCAGATCTCCTAGGCTGCGTATACCATTCTGTCCTAACCAGAATGACCCCGACGCAGCTCACGGAAATTACGTGATAGTGAAGCCAATCCGCAGGCAACTAAGTGCGCAACTTTTCTTGCGCGTGCTTCGCTCCTTTCGTTCAAGCCCTACGCTGTGACCGAACGATTTACCGGGTTGAGGAAACAAAATTACAACTAAGCTATGTATCGATCAGTCGCAAAGTAAAGCGATCAATCGCCGAGCACCGTTGCGTGTTATAGTAGCGTCAAAAGAGCAAGTATCTACATCACATAATGTGCTTTCTTTAGAAGCCACTCTCGTTGTATTACGTAAGTGGAGCAGAAAACTTCAAAATTAGAAAGTATAACATTGGTGACATGGCACAGATTGGCTTTGTTGTGATGGATATGAAGTAATAGTGCGTCGGAGGCATGGCCCCAGAAGGATATAATTTTGAGCTGGGGGACACAAGTTACTATATAAGGACGAGTGCAAAAAATACAAGAAATTCAGCAAAAAAAAAGCATTATGCTTCCTTCCACGAGTCGGTATCATATCGCGCTGCAAGTTCTGCGATGAGCAAAAGTATGACACTCACATCAGCTGCTGTCAGTGATACTTTTTCTCATTAAATCTCACCAGAGCGACGTTGGGCGTTTCTGAAGTGTATTCTGGCAGCTTCCTTTTTTTACCCGTTTATTTTTCTTAGGCAGGCGGGGTGACAATGGTGGACGGGTAGACAGAACAGACAAGTCAAACCCGGGCTTTTCGCTTTTCTCTTTCTCCGTGTACACACGGACACAAATTAACGTGCACGTTCAACAGCTTTCTTTGTCGTTGCAATTTTGTCCACTGATAAAAATTACAGAGAAATCCGATCAAGCGAAATGGCTCGGGAATAGAATAAGAGGACGAAATTGTGTGACGTAGTGGAAATTTGAGTACTGCAGCGCGGCCACGGACGAAATTTATTTAAGCAAGAAGCAGGTCATCGCTAATTTAAATTTCGTTTTGAGTGAGTATACATTACCTCCTTATACCGAGTACTGCTCTGAGTATGCGCAGTTCAGCTTTTTATCTTACTACAATGTGTGTGTGTGTGCGCGTGTATGTATGTATGTATGTATGTATGTATGTATGTATGTATGTATGTATGTATGTATGTATGTATGTATGTATGTATGTATGTATGTATGTATGTATGTATGTATGTATGTATGTATGTATGTATGTATGTATGTATGTATGTATGTATTTATGTATGTATGTATGTATGTATGTATGTATGTATGTATGTATGTATGTATGTATGTATGTATGTATGTATGTATGTATGTATGTATGTATGTATGTATGTATGTATGTATGTATGTATGTATGTATGTATGTATGTATGTATGTATGTATGTATGTATGTATGTATGTATGTATGTATGTATGTATGTATGTATGTATGTATGTATGTATGTATGTATGTATGTATGTATGTATGTATGTATGTATGTATGTATGTATGTATGTATGTATGTATGTATGTATGTATGTATGTATGTATGTATGTATGTATGTATGTATGTATGTATGCAGGCACGTACCCAGGATTTTTTTTCGGGGGGGGCCCACCACCTTCATCATCATCATCATCGTCGTCGTCGTCGTCGTCATCAGCATCATAATCATCATCAGCCTGCTTTAAGTCCACTGCAGAACGAAGGCCTCTCCCTGCGATCTCCAATTACCCCTGTCCTGCGCCAACCGATTCCAACTAGCGCCCGCGAATTTCCTAATTTCATCGCTCCACCTAGTCTTTTGTCATCCTCGATTGCGTTTTCCTTTCCTTGGTACCCATTCTGCAACCCTAATGGTCCAACGGTTATCTAACCAGCGCATTACATGACCTGCCCAACTCCATTTTTTCCTCTTGATGTCAATTAGAATATCGTCTATACCCGTTTGCTCTCTGATCCAAACAACTGTCTTTCTGTATCTTAATGTTATGCCTAGCAATCTTCGTTTCATCGCTCTTTGCGTGGTCCTTGCTCTCAAACATCTTTGTCAGTCTCCGACTCTCTGCCCCATATGTCAGCATTGGCAAAATGCACTGATTGCACATCCTACTTTTCAATGATAATGGCAAGCTTCCAGTCAGGAGCTGGCAATGTCTGCCGTATGCGATCCAACCCATTTTTATTCTTCTGTGAATTTCCTTCTCATAATCAGGGTTCCCTATGATTAATTGACCTAGGTAAGCGTGCTCCTTCACAGTCTCTAGAGGCCCCACTGGTGATCCTGATCTCTTGTTCCTTTGCCCGGCTATTTATCATTATCTTTATCTTCTGCATATTAATATTCAACCCCACTCTTACACTCTCTCTGTTAAGGTCTCCAATGATTTGTTGTAACTCGTCTGCATTGTTGTTGAAGAGAACAATGTCATCGGCAAACCGAAGGTTGATGAGATATTCGCCGTCGATATTTACTCCTAAGCCTTCCCAGCTTAATAGCTTGAATTCTTCTAAGCAAGCAGTGAATAGCTTTGGAGAAATTGTGTCTCCCTGTCTGACCCCTTTCTCTATAGGTATCTCCCTGCTTTTCTTGTGTAGAGTTAAGGTAGCTGTAGAACCTCTGTAGATATTCTTACGCGAAAGATGAGTCAGTAAGACGAGAAACTATTTATAGGTTATATTTACAACAACGCTTGCAGCGCTGACCGGTTCGATTCACAGCGCGAGCCCAGTTCGTTCTTCCTCCTCTTTTCTGGAGTGATGACACCCACGCGCCTCGTTCAAACAAATACCACACGCATGTAGCAATATTACTCCGCCAGTTAATCACAGAAGCAAACAAAATCATCGTCATGCGGCCTTATCAAAATGGCGTCGTGCTTGATAGCTCCGGATCGTCCGCTGTTCTTGAAGAGTTTTTCCATCGGCGGAACCAATGAGGTATGCAACAGACATGGACAAAGTGTACGGAGTCTGAGAATATTTCACTCTTCAAAAGTCTGCTGTACAGTTCTTTTCACTCATGAAACTTCACTGCCAACTGAAGTGAAGCTTGACAATAAATAGTTGCAGCGAAGCAAGCATTTCAGTTCAATAAAGAATTAGGCTTTCGTCATTCCACTGTAATAGGCGAGGGAAAACGTGTAAAATTAAGCGCTAATAATTTTACTTTCTTGTGGTTACCGCCTTATTTGGGTAACAGGAAAAGTTTGAAGTACGGATTATTTGCAGCCTCGTGGAGGAACAGTGGCTGGTTGTAATGAGGGCGTGGGCGAGGCTTCACTGTAGACTTAAGTTGTCTCCGACTATAGCAGCATTTTTGTATTAGCTCTGGAAGAATTACAGCGAAATATATATTTGCAGAAATATCACAGTTCTTTTGGATTCCTCGTTTACTGCTCCAAGTGCGAAAACGACTCGTGTTGTTATTTGGGAAGTTGCGTACCGCTGTGTGGCCGCCAGTCCCATACAACCGCGTAGAGCGCAGGATACTGCGATTGTGGACGTACTGCGCCCACCGCGAAAGGTTAGAAAAACACCCACATAAGCACAACAGAGAAGTGTCTACGTGAGGCGGTTCGACCGACAACTGTAGAAGCGTCATTCAAAACACGTAAATGTTCTCCGCTTCCGACGGCGTTTTCTCTACTTCCTATTTAAATAAAAAGATGTTGATCCATAAATATTTTACGAAGCAACGGTTATATTTGTTAGATTTGTTGTTAAATTCGCTTTTCCTTGCAGTTTGGTTGTTGCCTTGGCTCTCTCCCTTAGTAGATCGCTTGATTTCTCAACTCCTTGCGATTTTTGTTTCCAGTTGCCAATTTTGCACGAAAAGTGCTATACAATTAGGGAAAAACCAGACGAGGTAACGGGCGACAGTCATCTTGATTATGGGTTTGAGGGTTGTTGCAGGTGTTCGTGATGGACGCTGTTTCACATTATTTTATTTCCCACCTTATCTAACCCATATCACGTGTATATGATTCCGGTCATCTGCCAGCGTCGCGACGAGCTGTCATTCAAGGAAATGATGAAGCAAAAGGAAAAGTTAAACGCAATTGGCGTTTTCTCCGCCCGCAACTCGTTCCACGAGAGTACAGACCAGCTGAGTAACAGCCGCATCCCTTTCCTGGTCCCAGGATCAGCCTAAACAAAGAAGGTTGAACTAACAAAAGCAACAGCTATGCGCGTGACAGTTGAATGGATGGTGACAAATGAACGCATCTCGAGTTAATCTCGCGGGCGCCGAATCTATGAGAAAACTGGCCTTCACATCCCAAGAGATGCTGATAACTACTGCCATCCAAAAGGACTGAAAAAGGCAGCATAATGCTGACCGATGAATAGCTGCCAAGTCTCAACATTGATCTGGCAGCGCTTTAGGAATGTGTGAGGAGTGGTGGCGTGGGTAGGGAGGGGGGGGGGTATGCCATCTGATTTCGGGGGGGGCCCGGGCCCCCCCGGGCCCCCCCCTGGGTACGTGCCTGTATGTATGTATGTATGTATGTACAGTCCTGCCTTATCGTGCATACCTTCCATCAGGTTATACAGCTCCAGCGAAAGTTCCGTTTCCACCATGGTGCTTGGCTAGAGCAAATGTTCGACTAATGGTACCAGGAATACGAACAAAGGCCCAACTCTCGTCTCCAGCACTCAAGCAGCTTTCACTGCTCTTGCTGTATGAGACTTACAACGAGCATCATCATCTTTATACTGACGCTTCCACCACGGTGAATGGGTCTGCAGGATCGGTGATCTTTCCTGCAAAACCTTCCACAATTAAGATTCGACTATCTCACCAGACTACATCGACTGCCGCGGAGCTTGCTGCTATTCGTTGTGCACTTCGTGTAATTTCTGAAGAGCTACCCAGGAAATGGAGCGTGTTCACTGACTCCAAGGCTGCTCTTCATTGTTTGGTTTCTGCCCTACGCCGAGGACCCCACGAACAACTAGTTATGGAAATCAGATTGCTGCTTCACCACCTCGTCGAGCAAGGACACGACATCACGTTGCAGTGGATTCCAAGCCACTGTGGCATAATGGGCAATGAACTTGCCGACGCAGCAGCACGATCTGCACACGAGGAGGGCTTACAAGACTCCATTCCATTCTCAAGAACAGACGCTGCAACGAAAATTCGTGTGCTTGCAAATGAAGCCATCAAAACTTTATGGAACACACCCAGCCTAAAGCATACACGTCTACACCGACTGGACCCATCCCTTCGACTTCGACCCCCGCCTAGACTCTCTCGACTCGAAACAGCAGTACTTTGCCGACTGTGGCTTGGTGTCGCCTATACAAGATCCTTCGCCTTCCGAGTCGGTATGGATGACAGCGCGGCTTGCAGACACTGCGGCGGCGAAGAGACTATCGAACACGTGCTTTGCCACTGTCCTCGATACAGCGCGCACCGGCTGTCACTAGCGACCGCGTTGGCGCGCCTTGACGACAGGCCACTTTCAGAACAGTCAGTTTTGGAATGCCGACGTGAACTGTCGTCGCAGCAAAAGTCGGTCAAGGCTCTGTTGACTTTTCTACGTGACAGTGGCCTATTAGAAAGACTCTAATGACCCCATTTCGTCCCTTCTCAAATTTTTTTTCTCATGCTTTCATTTTTGTCACGCTCTTCTTTCCGTCTTTATTTCCCCTTTCCCTTCTCCTAGTGCAGGGTAGCAAACCGGACGTTTTAAGTCTGGTTAACCTCCCTGCCTTCCTTTCATTTGCATCTCTCTCTCTCTCTCTCTCTGTATGTATGTATGTATGTATGTATGTATGTATGTATGTATGCATGCATGCATGCATGCATGTATGTATGTATGTATGTATGTATGTATGTATGTATGTATGTATGTATGTATGTATGTATGTATGTATGTATGTATGTATGTATGTATGTATGTATGTATGTATGTATGTATGTATGTATGTATGTATGTATGTATGTATGTATGTATGTATGTATGTATGTATGTATATATGTATGTACGTATTTATGTATGCATGTATGTACGTATGTATGCATGCATGTATGTATATACGTATGTATGCATGTAACTTTACCTTGAGCGATCAGTTTTGTGAGATTCATGAATCCTTACCGTGCTTCTAAGGTTAGCGCAAAGTGAGCCTCGCATTTAGGCTCGCGCACTTCGCCCGAACCAGTGCTTACTACACACTTCTCAACGGCGAAGAGCGGAAATGAAAGACCCACGTCAGTGGTTGGGTCGCTTTCTCGGGTCGGAAGTGGAAAGCTTTTGGGACTTCCGCGGCGACCCAATAAACACTTGACCGGGCCGGCAGAGACCGTAACGTCACGACGGACGAAGCGGTACCACGTGCGAGCCCCGCTGGGAAATCAGGGCGTCCGCCTGCTGGTCGCAGAAGCACCGGACACAGCGGAGAGGCCACAATCAATCCATCGCAGGTTTTCCCAACCCTCTTGGGGGAACGCCCGGCTGGAAGTCTGCAGTCCTTTGTTCCTCCATACCTGAGGCCCGATGCGGGTAAGGGGCGCACGCGATCACGGTACGAGGCCGTAAGCGGTTTGCTATGGCGGAAATGAAATGGCAGTCACCGGACTCTTGTCCAGGAATGGAAAAGACGCTTCGAAACCCCTTCGTGCACGCTGGCTAATTTGAGGTGACCCCGTCACCCGTACAAGTGCAGCAAGTGATCCACCCGAATCCGGCGGAATAAATTCGAGGGACGTAATAATAAAACGAGATAATAGGCACACGTAAAAAAAAACGACGGCTAACGCGAGAAAGATACCAGGCGATGGCAAACGTTGTGCGCATTAGTATGTAGTGTGCGTGCGTGCGTGCGTGCGTGCGTGTGTGTGTGTGTGTGTGTGTGTGTGTGTGTGTGTGTGTGTGTGTGTGTGTGTGTGTGTGTGTGTGTGTGTGTGTGTGTGTGTGTGTGTGTGTGTGTGTGTGTGCGTGCGTGCGTATACCAATGGTCAGTTTCCTCAATAATCACCAGAGGGAACTCTGGCGCTGTGATCGCTCAGGCACTACGGGAATAGGAGGGAGCATGACGTCATGCAGCCAGCTTAGCAAGCGAACGCTCCGTGTAGCCACAGTGGTGACCTAACACGTGACTTTTTGCGCTGAGACAACGCAGCAAGAATCGAGGTTTGCCGAGACGATTGGTTCGCAGTAGCTCTATGTGCAGGTAGTTTTTATTCGGTGGGCGCTTGTTCAGCTTCTCTGCCGTGGCTCTGCCTGCAGAGCGGGAGTACTAAAACCAACCACGCACTATGACCTGCGTTCACCTCGGGCTTCCTGATCGGCCACTACTTCGCTTCCATCTCTACGACCCTCTACCTTTCTCCCTCCTATCCTCTCTCTCTTTTAACCCCACCCCCTCCACCCTGCTGGCGCTGAGCCGTGCTCCCGCATGGGTTGCAGAAAATAGCGCCAGCCTTTTCTCCTTCCCCCCAAGAACCACTTCTCTCTCTCACGTGTTGGGCCATACCGTTTGGCTTCAATTGTCTTGCGCAATGCTCCCTCCTACTATTTCCTTCCTCCATGGAATGTTGGGTAGCTACATGGATCTGTCTGATCTTGGTGCTCGAGGATTCAGACGTTCTCGCGGCTTGGTTTGTAACGCTTTATCTACCTTCAGTGTCCTAAATATCAGTGCAATCTACACTTTTCTAAGTGAAGAAGACACTGTGAACACGCACGATTGCCACTAATTGCAGCAATTCAGCCTGCCGAGGTGGCCAAACCGTAACGCGCCGAGCATCTCAACGCGCTCACTGGCCCGCGAGAGAGAGAGAGAGAGAAAGAGAGAGAGAGGGAGAGAGAAAATAATGCAGAGAAAGGCAGGGAGGTTAACCAGATGTAGTTCCGGTTGGCTACTCTGCGCAGGGGGAAGGGTTAAGGGGGATAAAAAGAGAAACAGGGTGGAAGGGGGAGATAGAAAGAAAGGGAGACAAGCACGAACAAAGCGCGTACACTACACAGCGGTAGGGGGAAGGCCCGCGACAAATTCCTAAGGGCGTTGTAAGTATGTGCCGCTTGTCGATACATGTCTCCGTGGCGTAACGTTTTCAATAACGGGCTTCTCCACCATATCTCCTGTGTTTATATCATGTTTATTAATGTTTCTTAAATTACTTTATTACCCACCGTGATTGCTCAGTGACTATGGTGCAGGGCTGCTGAGTACGAGGTCGCGGGATCGAATCCCGGCCACGGCGGCCGCATTTCTATGGAGGCAAAATGCGAAAACACCCGTGTACTTAGATTTAGGTGCCCCTAAAGAACCCCGGGTGGCCGAAATTTCCGCAGTCCTCCACTACGGCGTGCCGCATTGTCAGATAGTGGTTTTGGCACGTAAGACCCCATAACTTATATCGCTTTATTACCCAACATCTTGTTAAAAATGACCAATTTGCAAAGCCACGAAGCTGTTTGGGAAGGCGGAAGGATGAAATCCAGACAAATCCAGCGGACTCTAGCGCCAGATTTCCCTCTAGTAATTATCGTATGAAACACATATGCCGATGGGTCTTCCTTTTAGAACCTTGACAATAGACCATTGTCAGTTGCAACTGTTTTCACATATCGCCGACAGAAGACATCGCAGCTGAAGGCGACGAAGGGACCACTTCGGTTTATAAAGGAGACGGGCTTGGACAAGCGGCTGTGACAGTGATGTCACGTAGCGCGAAAGCGTGACAGACTGTAACTAACGATATGTGTGCCGCATTATGTGCTCTCTATCTCTCCTTTCCCCATCTTTCATCCCCCCCCCATCCCGCTCCCATGCGTAGGGTAGCAAACCGGTTAAGCTAAACTGGTTAACCTCCCTGCCTTCCTCCTCCACTTCTTCCTTCCTTCCTTAAAGCCGGGTTTACCAGCAGCGCATTCCTTAAAAAGGTGGAGGAAAAGCGGCTTGCGAACTGGCCCTCGTATAAGCCAGCGCTTTCAGACGCTCGTCACATTAACGGCGTTGCCCGCGCTAACTTAGAAAAGTGGGCGTGCGCATAGTTCAGCTTACAAAGAAGGTAGACGCGTTCGTCCTCGAAATTCGCTTCCGTCTTTTATCACACTGTGGCGTAGGAGTACCGAAATTTCTAAATATAGATACCCTGCACGTTGTACACATGCTGTTTTGGTGTTTCAGTGCGCCGTTCTCCGAAACTAAGAACGCTTCACTTGCATGGACAGACATCGGGGACGTGTTCCGCTTCCCGTTCTGACGTTTTCCGAGATAAAGTTGTTTTCACTACAGGCGGACACTTCTCCGCTCAGTTTCTTAGATACCATATGCGCAGCTTCCGTTGTCGCGCAAGTTTGTTTTGCACTTTTCGCCGAAATCAAGCCTACGGGAACAAAGGCTAGCCACAACACGGGACAGCGCTGAAAGTGTTTTCATCGTCGGCGCTTGATTTTTAACCAGTTTTGCTAATTCGGGCTGGTAGAAACTCTATATTATACTTCCTTCGTTTCTTTTATTTACTCTAAGGAAAAAATAATATCAGTGATTTCTTGGGCAGACTGCCCTGACCAGGGCAGGTGGAGGTGCCCTGTAAATTACCATTAAACGTTCTGTAAACCACCGTGCAGGCCTATCCAAACCACAATGTTGGAATCTGTGACGCGCAGCTTTCTTGAAGTGGTTAAAGGGATGCCACGGAACTGATTGCATTGTATACAGCGTTTTGCACCATAGTGATTATCTACCTGCCAGTGAAGACAGTAAGACGCAGGGGCGGGTGGAGGGGGGGGGGAGACCTCCACCACGGAACTAACGTGACCGTACATATGCTGTTTTCGGGATTGGCCCCCCTTTTGCTGCGACATTCTGTCCAGGGTAGCACGCCGTCTAGAGTGGGCCGATCTGGAGATGGTGCAATGGTAAACTGCACTTTACTCACCGACAGACCGACCGAGCAGATGCGGAAATCCCCAAAACCATGGAAACGCAGGCACAAAGAAGGTTGGTTTTATTAAAGGAAGCGGGCTTTCAACGTCGTACATTTCTTTTAATTATAATAGTTTGGTATCATTTGTTGAATTTACGCGTAGTTCCGTAGAAAACGAGGCCAGCAACCAGGACACTTGTGAGGGTAGTAAATATGTTAGTGCTCAGCGTGTGAGCGGTTCGCCGAGACACCAGCAGCTAGTCGCGGTCAGGAAAATGCGGGAGGATTCGTATACAATGCTTCGTACTTTGTTGATGTTATAGTCTTGGTGGAATTGTCTCCTCATTGTGACTCAGTGTTCCTATCGTGTTTTGTTGAAATAAACTTTTTTTCAAACACAAACAAAGCTCGGCTTGAAAAGGGTGGCGCATTGGCATGCGTTTGTAGGGGATGAATAAAAGAATCCTAAATGAATTAGAGGGGGAACTTTGTTGAGGAGGCAGTATACTAGCAGGAGCGGCATCGACCCACAACCGGTCACGTAGCCCCCCCTCACCCCCCCCCCCCCGTGATGCTTTGGCGAAAGTCAAGAATTCACAGAACGAAAATTTGCAGATAAGTGTAGATTTAACCCAACTGATACGCATTGAATGCGGCGATGTTGCATAAGCGAGTTCTCTCACCCCTTCGGAACTACCGAGGGGTATGTCTGCTGGCTCTCACAGCCTCGTTCGAACGATGTAGCACTTGCCGCTGCATTCGAGCCGCAGTGGGCTGGCTGGCTGTTCATCTAGTGATGGCTCACCCACGCAGGCTGCGTCGAAGCCCCACACAGTCAGCTTTCTTCGCCGCAGCCGTACAAACCGATATAGCTGACCTCCAAAGCGTAGGCGCTGATGTTGCAGAAAATAGCGTCTCTTCCTCTTCAGTCTCTCTCTCTCTTTCTCCGACGTGGAGCCAGGGTAACCAACGCCTCCTAGATAGCACAAGGCCGTGCACTTCGATCCGTGAAGTCATGCTGCCTTGCCCGACTGCCACAGTATCTAATGGGCGCGATTGGTGCACTAGTGCAATTCTTGAAGTGCACCTGCTTAAGAGACCGTTTATAGCGTCCCTCTGTATAATGTCCCTCCCACACGCATTCATTGCTTACTCTCTTCATTCTTTCCTCTTTATATTCCCCTTTCCCCCACCCCCAGTGTAGGGTAGCAAACCGGATGCTCTTCTGGTTGACCTCCCTGCCTTTCCTGTCCTTGCTTTCTCTCTCTCTAATTGGCGCACTCCCGAGTAAGCCGCGGCGATTTTGACGTCATAGGTTTCGCCACGCCGGGCTTGTCACTGGAAATCTCGGTCCTCCAAGTAGCGTGACGTCATAAAGCATAACGCACGGGCCTGCTATCTAGGACGTGTTGGTATAAAGTGACGCGAGAAACGGAAGCAAGACATGCGCGAATATTCGGAATTTCGAACGCAGGTAACACGGCCTTTGATATTCGATTCGCAATCGCTTCGAGTGTTCCTTATACTAAGTTGTCGAATATTTGTTCCGCTATTGCTATGTGCTCTCTCTCTCTTCCCCTTCCCCATCTTTCATCGGCCCCATCCCTCTCCCATGTGTAGGGTAGCAAACCGGTTAAGCTAAACTGGTTAACCTCCCTGCCTTTCCTTCTCCACTTTTTCCTGCCTTCCTTCCTTCGTTCCGCTGGAAGATTATAACGGACAACGTCTGTTTGCAGCCTACAGGGAGAAATACTGATGCAAGTCGATACGCATTAAAATGAGTCTACTTCATGAATTGTCGAGCGGGCGAACCGTTACCTGAGCGAACCCGTAGTGATTTCCTTCTGCACGCAAATTCTCTCCAGTCGTTAAGTGAGCACAGCTCGCCTTTGGGCTACATATGAGTTTGTCGTGTCGATTTAGGCGTAGAAATTTATTAGTTTACCGATCTCGCCACGCTTGGAAATTCCTTGGAAACGGCGTGCTATGCTGTAGTATTGCCCTTGGTGCCTTCACCGAGCACTGCACTCTATTGTGCTTCATCTGGGGACATGGTGCTCACGTTCTCCATCATGGCTGTACTTCCTTTCCCTTGGCACCCGTTATGGGACTCTAATAGACGAGCGGTTATCTGCCCTACGCATTACATGGTTAGGCTCGACTCCAGTGGCTCCCTAATAGTCTCAACTAGAATATCGGCTAAACCCCCGTATGCTCCAGATGCGATCGCCTCTGCTTAGTTTCTCGTGTGCAAGGTTCTCAGCTGACTCGAACTCTAGCAGTTAACGGCACCATGGTGTATCGCACAACCTAAAAAGGTATATTATTGTGAAACCGACTGCGTAGATACGTTACATTTCACATTGTTTAGAAATTGCGAATATTTGGTATTAGATTCGATTTGCGAAGGTCGTTTTTATCGAATATTTGTGTTCTATTCGATTCCGATGCATCGCCATTCGAATACCTCTAAAAAATATTGCTGGTTAAAAATAGCCATGCCTGTAGGTTGCTGTGTATTCAAATGAGACATACGCGAGATATCGCTTATTTCACATTTCTTATCTTTACGTTTCAAAGCAGATGCAGGGCTCTGACCACGTTTGAGCTCGACCACGACGTCCCAACTGTCGTAGAACTCCTACTAAACTGCTTTTCTGTAAAATAAAACAGCTAAAACAACAACGGCGTAGGTAAGCATGTTGCCGAGACGGCCAAGGTGCGCGTTCAAAACTAAGCGCGACAATCGGTCGCCGCCAAGAAAACTGAAACAAGCTTAATCTCTTCGACATCCTGTTCAGAAGCATCAGCCGATTGATGACTGTAAAGGCAACAAATTGAAAAATCAGATGATCCGGCTTATCCTGCCTGGAAAAAAAGAGAGCAATTTCGAGGTAAGAACCAGATTTTACGCCACCGCCTTAAGTTGTTCTCGTCGGGCTTTAGTTAAGTGGCTTTTCCGCAATGCTTCCTAGACACCATTTGCTGGTCTTGCTCTTCTTTTGTTATTTTTTTGTACAGCCTTAGCCTCTTAGATCTTGCTGACTTTTTTTGTTTAACGCGATTCAGGTGGGCAAGGCCGAATCGATTTTGAAAGCGCAGCCGACACAAGCGTCTTGCTTAAGCACGTCGGGTTGACGGGTTGACCAGAGTAATATTGCGCGCGTTGTTTGACTGTGAGGCGTATTCATATTCACCATCATCAGTCTATTTTGTGACCACTTCCACACAAAGGCTTCTCCCAGCGATTTTCAGCTAGCCACGGCCCATGGTCCATACTGCAACTGCGAAGCAGATAACGACACCGTTGGCGAAGATCCTGCATGACACGTGACCAAATGATGATCTTTAGTAGGGCGGCTGTGTAGCGTATTGGCACGCATCCTCCCTCTCCTTCTCTTTTCCTCCTCGTCATTCAACCAATTCCTTTACTCCCCTTCTTTCTTTCCCAGCGCAGAGTAGCGTGCTAGAGCCCGCCAGCTCAGGTCTACCTATCTGCCTTTCCTGTAAATTGCACTTCTCTCTATCTATCTCTCTATCCTAATCTCATCGCATCACCTAATCATCTGGCCTCTGCGGCTGTACTTCCCTTCCCTTGGCACCCATTATGTGACTCTAATAGATGAGTGGTTATCTGCCCTACGCCTTACATGGGTGGGCTCGACTCCAGTTGTTCCCTGATAATCTCAACTAGAATGTCGGCTAAACCCCCGTATGCACTCTAAACCACACCGCTGTCTTCGTGTCTCGTGACGTCACACCTATCTATTTTCGTTTCACAGCTCTTTGCGCGGTTATTTGTTTCTCCTCAAACTTTTTCATCAGCCTCCAAGTTTCTGCCCCATACGTTAGCACCAAAAGAATGCGATGGTCGTACCCTTTTCGTCATGACTTGGTAACGGCTTCTGTATATGTCGCAACACAACTTTGTCCTTCTTTAGCTTTTCTTCGCGCGATCATGATTAAATAAAAAAGAAAACAATGTTGCACCTGCAGGAGAAAAGTTAGTTGCGCTACCGGGACGGTCTCGTGAATATGTTAGCTCTCGTGAGTGGCGTTAATGTGGGCCTTTAAACTATGTTCCACCATGATTGAAACAAATGTAGTGAGATTATAAAGCGCACGCGATCCGTGCATCGCATTCAATTGCACTTATCCAAGCCGTCACCATGAGGCAGACGTGGTCGGTTAGTACTAACAACACCATGTTTGCGCATATAAGCCAGTCAATGGTAGGCGTAACAGTACCCGCCAAATTTGTTGAAATGAAAAACGGTATTCGATAGCGGGCCAGCAACAGCAACACACTTTCTCTCCCGCTGCTAGCGAGGTGCCGAGGAAAGTTTTTAGTTTTAACGATCTGGGTTATAAATTAACCTGGCTCACTCCCTGCACCTCGTTAAGCTGTTTTTAGCCATGCTGCCTGATTGTGCCTGTATAGGAATGTAATATATGATGTTGCCTTGGTTTTGTTCTTGTCGTGGGTTGAACTTTGAGCGATTAGGATTTGCTTAATCATCAACTGGGCGACGGGAAAAATGGGTGGACAGGAAATCAAGACTAAAAAAAATTGGTTTTGGTCAGCGCTGCTTTGCATCGCTTTTGTGCACACTATCGAAAAAAAAGGAAAAAGAAAAGAAAGCGTAAATGGCTTTTGATTAATTTTCTTATTTTTTTTCCGCGTGTTTTTTTTTTTCTTTCTCAGTTCATTTTGTTCACCCTGATGTCGACGGAGGTACCTCTCCTCGTGCATGGCTTTGTGCCGAAGAATTCTATTGTGTCTAACTCACCAGAATGCTTAACCGTGCAGGCTGAGTTATTCGGAGGAAGTGTATTTTATTTTGAACTGACAAGGGTGCTGTTTCACGTGCTACATTATACTGGAAAAGGAGAAACTGAAAACAGTACACACACACACACGCACGCACGCACGCGCGCACACGCGCGCACACACATACACACGCACACACGCACACACACACACACACACACACACACACACACACACACACACACACACACGCGCGCGCACACACACACACACACACACAAACACACACACGCACACACACGTTATTGCAGTGAAAGAAAAAGTTTTCACCTCAATGTATTTGCAGAAATGTGAGTCCTTCGTTATAAAGGATGCTTGGCCGAAGGTAGCTTTATTTTGCTAAAGTTTACCAGCGAAATCCACCAAACACCACTAATCAACTTTCCAGCTTTTCTAGTTTAATAAATTGTGGCTCATATTGCAGTTTACTAATAGGAGCCGGTGATTTCGCGAGGTGCAGTCACTTGGAACGTATTTCGAAACTGGCGCCAGTCTTGAGGAAACGTTTTCATGCTTGCGACAAAGGTGCACTGATGTTCCATTTACTTTTTTAACAAAATACCCTTTTCCAAGCTGAAGCACAGAAGTGCCTGGAACACCGATGCATTTTATGATTTACTTTGACAACGTATATTATCAAATTGCTTGTGATCCCCATAATTTGTTCCAAGTGCGAATGGCTTGCGAACTGACAGGCTACAGTTCGTAGATATAGATCTGTGGCGCGAAGTAATTAATTTAAAAGTTAATTAGGGAAGTTATGATATATAATTGATTACACATTCTAACTTTTTTGGGCGAAATATGTGTGACGCTTAGAGTAGTTAAGTAGTGAAATTGTGCTACGTGCCGCGGGCGATTTTTACCAGTGGGTTAACAATAAAAAAAGAAGGCACTTCCTATATTTTCTTCGTTCTCGCGAAATAGCGGCCCCCACGTCTGCGTCGCACGAATTAGTGTTTGCAATTTCCTCGCAAACTGTAAACGACGGGGTGCGTTAACATCTTCACTATTATGTGAGGTTAATGTTTGCGACACAACACCATAACATTTTTTTTGCTCGCCGCTGTACAATAAAAATTACGTCGTCATGCCGTCGCCATCCTAATATCGTCGTAACGTGCGCGCTTAGTCAGATACACGTATTGCTCACCTTGCACGAACATGTTCGTCCGTCCGGGAACGCATTTCAGAAACGCAAACGCTGCTGGCTACCCCGGTATCGGCAGAATGCTCCGCATAACACAGATTGCTAGAGTGTGCGAAATCTGCACAATATTTTTGCCTACACCTAGTTCCTCCTCCTCCTCCTCCTCCTCCTCCTCCTCCTCCTCCTCCTCCTCCTCCTCCTCCTCCTCCTCCTCCTCCTCCTCCTCCTTCTTCTTCTTCTTCTTCTTTTTCGTCTTCTTCTTCTTCTTCTTTTTCGTCTTCTTCTTCTTCTTCTTCTTCTTCGTCTGCTTCTTCTTCTTCGTCTGCTGCTTCTTCTTCGTCTGCTTCTTCTTCTTCGTCTGCTTCTTCTTCGTCTTCTTGTTCTTTTCTTGCGAGATGTAGACAAAGAGTACATTTACTTAGCCCATGTTCGCCTACCGTACATGTAGACAGAAATATCCGCTTTAGGGGCGGGTGAAATGTGGCCCGGAACATCCGTTCTGTATGCACGTGTCTTCCCTCCTTCTCATATCGAGCGACGCGGAGAAGCAGCCTAAAATATACACCGATTCTAGCGATCAAGAGAATAGGGGGTAAATGTAAAGATTCCCACCAGGTTTTCTCCTGCGAGCGTTTTTCCTTTCTCTCTCTTTTTTTTTTTGCTTGCGCTGTTTGGTCGGTGTTTTGTTTCTCCGACGAGAACCGCGGCAAGCTGCACGACAAGCTGGGAAGACGACCAGACGTCCGCTATGCCGATTTATACGCGAGAATCCCGCGAGAATCCGCGACAGTAAGTTTCGCCCCCCTTTGGAAGACGCGAAAGGTTCTGGGAGACTTGCCACGCTTCTCGATACTGGCATTTGCCGGCGCACGGTGAGATCGCGATGTTCTGAATCGCGTCTTGCGTGCACATGGGTCTTCCTCGTAGCAGGCCTCAGGGAACGTGTAGTTTAGAAGTTGCAATATAGGCGCGAGGTGATAGCGAAGTTTGTCCAATCCGATCCAATCCCGTCTCCTCATGATCACGTCACACATCAGGTCTGTGCAAACGCGAGGAGGTGTAGTTTGGCTGCCGCGAGGAAAGTCGTCAGAGGCACAGAACTGACGCCCGCGCTGGTGGGACTTCATGACGCTTTAACGTCACGTGACTGCATGCGAGCGTGATGCTTCGTAAGCTTCAACCAATGGCGAGATGCATTGATGCGCACGAGACGAAGTTTCCACTTGATGCGCTCAATGTCTGATGATCACGTATTGCTTGCGCTAGTCAAAGTTGGGTTGCCCTCGCAAAGTTTTGAAGGGCAGCGGAATTGACTTACGAGAGCTACGGCGCTACGGCTACGCTAAAAGGCAGGTGGTCAAAATTGATCTGGTGTTCTAAACTACGGCGTGCCTCATAATCAGATTGTGGTTCTGGCACGTAAAACAATAGTATTTACTCGTTGTTTATAAGTTTTTTATATACTAAAATACGATGTGGGCTACCAACATCCCAACACACACAGCAAGTGTTACACAATGTCCAATATCAATGATCGCAGTTACGTGACATTCTTAGCAATTTAGCCCTAAACCGAAGATTCGCCAGGAGCGTCTTGGGCGATTGTGTGATTAAGACACATTTAATATTTGTCAGTGGGCGGAATACTTTCAGGCAGATCGGAAACAAAATTTCAGTGGTGCTATGAAGCTCATGGGTGCATTCGTGAAATTGCACGAGAAACCAAGTGGAGAAAATGCCCCTGATCCTTCCTTCCATCGTTACCGTTGCACACACCGCTACGTTCCTTGCATCGGTATGCACACGGGCCTAGGTATGTTGCCCTTAAAGCATTCCGGGAGATGCGCCTAAGCCTTCACCAGTGGGTTGTTCAAAATTGAACACCTTCCGCTGGCGTCTGAAGCCGAGAACCAAAAGAAACTTAATCACTGCAACGAGTCTGTCAGCTACAAAGACTAAGCACTAATGAAGACGTAACGATATGCAGACGAAAAGACGAGCACGCGTTGCACCTGCATCCGCTTTTCACGCGATAAGCTCGCAGAACTATGCTCGGTTCGTGGGCCCAGCCGTTTAGGAAAAGAATTAGCCTTAGTAAAAAGTGTTCAGTTACAGCCAGGCGGTAATGCGACGACATTAAACTCGGGAAAACAGTGCGACGTCGCGTAAACAAGTTCTCTTCGCCCCGAACTACTCACAGTCTAATCGCCCCCCCCCCCTCCTACTGCCCCCCCCCCCAATTAACAATTTTTTTAGAAAGAAACACGCCGGAAGTTCAAGTGATGTCGTTACGAAAGCGCTCTGAATGAAGGTAGCAACAGCGGACGGCAGGCCACGTGGTAGTCGAACCACCTACACGCCTGGCTAAACGCTCTGTGCTGCCTCGACGAAGACAAAAAAAGAGAGATACGGCAAATCACGAAACAAAAACGCCTCAACGCGCGGATAACGGCCCAAAGTCGGGGGAGTCGCGCGCCTTATGAAGCTCGCGTGTCCGCGCTCTCGCGTCGTGATTAATGAAGTGCCCGGGCAAAGAACGCCAGGGAGCCTTACGCTAGGATTCCCCGCTACGCAGGAGAAAAAAAACAAACAAAAAACGACAGGACCAGGGGCATGCCTCGAGCTTCTTCTCTCCGTGGCAGCGAGTGAGCCTCCCCCTCCCCCACCTCCTCATTCCCCTCCTTCTCCTCCTCCTCCTCCTCCTCCTCCTTCTTCTTCCGTGACACTCGCGACCCACTCAAGGACTACGCGCGTTCATATCGTCGTTGCCACAGCGCTGTGCGCCAGGCGGTGGCGGTGTAGGCGCAAATGAGGCGAGGAAAACGCACCGAGCAATAAATGGATGGTTCGTTCCTCCTTGCCGGACTCGGTGAATAGAAGGCTACAAAGTCCTGCGATCAACCCCTCCCCCTCCTCGCACCCCGACACCCTCTCCTCTCATGGCCCTTACCCCTCCTCTACACTCGCTCCGACACCGTTGCCTCTCCGGACAGCATTCTCTTCGACCATGTTGGCCGAGTCATGTCGCCAGCGGCGAGAAATCGCCCCATGGATACAAGGGTGAGAAGAATGATAGAATAGAAGAGGCTGGACTTTCCTTTTTCTTGTTTGCAACAATATGAAGAGAACAACCAAGAGAGAAGGAGAGAGAAAAATTTATTGTCAGCAAGGCAGAGAGGTTGGCCTGTACTATAGTATGCTGTGGTCTGATACTGCACACTGAGAAAACGGGGCGGGGAGGGAAATGAACGATAAATGATGACGATGATGATAGGCCGGAGAAGAACATAGGAGAACTTAAAGCTGCTACGTTTATTAGATGTGTAGAAGTACGATCGGAATCGAGCCTGATCGGCATCGAATGTTTAGATTGGCTCCTTTGTGAGATCTGCAGAACGAAGCTAAATGCGCTACAAAAATTCAATCCCGTTGATCGCGCTAAATAGCAATCGAAAGTGCTTTGTGCGACTGGGCTATTTACGCTCCCAAGGCTAATATTTCCCCAAAGCACATGTGGAAGTACACATAGGAGGATTGCCGCAGCCATGCTTTAATTGGTAAAGTTGCTTTTTCGTTCATTTTCTTTCAATTTTTTAAATATTTAAACTAAACGTAGCAGTTAACTTCTCATATGCTTTATCTGGCTTCATTGACTGTTTTCTTGTTTTAGGTTGTATTCATGCACTCGCGCTGCGCTAGTGCTAATTTGTGATGTGCCGTCACAGATAGCTCGCAGTGGTTCGCAAACTGGTATGTCGTGAATCTTTCAAAAAATACACTTCAGCGTCAAAGCTTGCAAACCACGGGATTTTTTGCAGATTCCTGGCGCGCAGCATTCGGGTTTCCAGCAGGTACTGGTATATCATGCGAGCAACATAGTATCGTGCGGTTTCACTGGTTGCGGTCGCAAACTTCCTAAATTGGAAGTCTTTCTCAGATTCTACGATCCGCAATGTTTTGAGGCCCACTTTACAAAACAACACAACATGTTCACCCTGGAGCTTTCTATCTGCGCCCCCCCCCCCCATCTACCCTACCCTTACTATTCATACGAGGCTTTTAAGATGCAAGAAGTGTTTTTAAAGCGAAAGCTGTACATTCCGCGAACTTGCGATTTCGCCGTGGCCGTGCTCCGAGGAGGCACATGACGTCACACCGCGTTCTTCGTCACATCGCGTTCCTCGTCGTTGCGCTCGCCTCCGCTCGCTTCGCCAGCTGCGTCGCATGCCTGATAACATGTCGGAGGATTGAAAAGGAGAGCTCGCGTGCGCCTCAACACAGTTGAGGCGGCAGTATGGACGGCAACAATTATGATAAGCAGGACGAGGCCTGGAATAGACATCGGAACGAGACGAAGAGGAAACGAATCGCCCAGGAAACAGACGTACAGCGCGCCGAACGGCTGGCTAAACGCCGCAACATAGCTAGACAACCAGACTAACCTAGACTTTCAATCAAGATTGATCAAGGCTAACCATGCTGTGCCTTAGCTTTCGCTACGTATATCCTGGCATAGCCGAGCTAAGCCACTGCCAATTTTGCTCTAGTGCAAGTGCAGTAATAGCAAAAAAAAAAGGAAATGAAGGTTAATTGTGGAGTTGGAACGTCTCGAAACTATGCACAGTGGATTATGAGGGACGGCGTAAATGGAACAATATGTATTAATTGCGCGGTCGCCGCGGCTGGGATCGCACCCACCACCTGGTGCTCTGCAGCGCAAGGCGATTGTCACTCACGTCACTCAGCCACCGCGCTGGCTGTAGCAACAACGAATTGAATTGAGTTCTGAGGTTTCACGTGCCAAAACACACGATTTGATTATGAGGCACGCCGTAGTGGGGGACTGGGGAATGATTCTGACCACCAGGGGCATCTTTAACGCGCCCGCCAAATGCAAAGGACACGAGTGCTTTTTCTTTTTTTTTTTTGCACTTCGCCCCCGTCGAAACGCGGCCGGGATTCCATCCCACGACTTCGTGCTTGGCAGCACAACACCGTAGTCGCTACGCCACCGCGACGGGTTGTAGCAACAATGAAATGGACACGTTTATTTTTTCTATTTCTTTTTTTTCTTTGTTTTAATGGTTACCACGGCCACGGCTGGATAGCCATGGGCTAGGAACTAACTTAAATAGAAAAAAATGAAAATACCAGTCAGTCGAAGCTACCGTTCCTAATTGAACAAAGTTTTTCGTGCTAACGAAAGCACGTTTTAGTCGTTTCTCAGGTCTTGTCGGGCTCGTTGTTGAGGCACGTCCTCTATTTTACTTTAGTGGGCGTCGCATTTAGTCTGCAGTTTCTTCCTTGCCGTTCCCGAGAGACATCGCGGAAAGCTTTAGGAGGCAAGCGACACGTTCTTGGATACTTATAAAAAGAAAGAAAGAAAAAAAGTAAGAAAAAGAAAGAAAGAAAGAAAGAAAGAAAGAAAGAAAGAAAGAAAGAAAGAAAGAAAGAAAGAAAGAAAGAAAGAAAGAAAGAAAGAAAGAAAGAAAGAAAGGGAGCGGCTGCAAACGAGCGCTAAAGACCCGTGGGACAAAGTTAGAGAAGGGGCACTGACACGAATGCGCGAGGTTGAAGGAAAAAAAAACGAGTTAGCAAACAAGGACCGAAATTTTATTTGCTTTTTTCTTGCCAGGGAAACGGGCCATTTCTCGAATACAACGCGTAACATGCGCTAGATAACCAGGCATCTGTTTGTACAATCCACCCTGGGAGCTAGCTGCATTACAGTGTGAACAGAAAACAAGCGCAATGTTTTAGGAGTTTGTTTTAGATTTCGGTACTAAACCAGATCAACAAGAGACGATACGAACAATGAGTCACATTCACGGCCCAATTCAACCAGGACGATAACATATAAAGAAGAAGCATTTATACATGGCATGTTTTCAAAGCAGTGTCTGAGTCCTCAGTCACTAACACATTTATTTATTTATTTATTTATTTATTTATTTATTTATTTATTTATTTATTTATTTATTTATTTATTTATTTATTTACAGTACCCTCAGAGTAAATATACATTATAGAGGGGAGAGGCTACATAAAGGGAGTAAAAAATGATATACAGGAAAGGCACAGTATAAGTAAAAATAGAAAATTATACTAGCTCACTAATTTACACAAAAAAATAGTAGTCGTAGTTCACCATAGAAATCTCATCATACACTTCAATATACAGGTTGGGAATGATAGGTAAATACATACATAGTTAATTTGAAAAAATAGCACTTATACAATAACAAGTCACATGATATATTAAACGCAAGTTTCATGATTTACATGTAGTTAACTAAAGCATTTCTGAATTGAACAGGATTACTTATATTACCAATAGCAATCCGTGGGTCTATATAACCACATAGACCCACGGAAAGGCACAGTTACGCATAGACTAATTGTCACGTGTATAAAATGATGTTGCTGCGGCCACCGGGTGGCGTAGGAACAGAAAGCACTATATTATATTCACAGGTAGGTTGGCAAGTATATCCAATGTGTATTTGCCTATTAAACGAGCTACATCCCAGTGCATCTCGACAGACACGGGCAGCCGAGTTCGGTGACAATTGCGCGTCGCAACCGGCAGCCCTGGCGGCGGAAAAACGCGACACTGCGCCACCCCCGGCCAAGCATCTAAAACCTTCAGACGCCACAAAGCTTTCGGGTGACAGCACGTCCATCTCCGAAAATCCAGTGACAACATAAGAATCACAAACGAACTTCTCCCGTGATGATGACAAGACGTATTTATTGAGGGATCGCTCGAAGGCCTACTCCTTCCATAACAACGTGGTGCAGCTGCCCTTCGCCTCCGAAAGAATGCGAGCCGACTGGAATGCGCTCACAGCTTAACAACTTTGTTCAGCTAATGTACATGCTAGGCTATTCGGGAAATAAAGGCTACTTGCTTCGAGCTAAAATGTTGTCTGCGGCTGTGCAGTGATATCAAGATCGCCCGAAAACTTTGCCCTATACGTTCAAGTCTCGTTCCGAAACCAGTGACACTAAGAAGGATCTGTACGGAGAGTATAATGAAGCCAGCAACGCTATTACGCTGGCGGATCCATGCAGAGTGAAAAAGCTTCACTTCAGAATTGAACGTAACCATTGTGTACATGCGACAATTAGTCTATGTGTAACTGTACCTTTCCGTGGGCCTATGTGATTATATGTTAGTGAGTGATTACTCGGACACTACTTTGAAAACATGCCGCGTATAAATGCTTCCTTTTTTATATGTTATCGTCCTGGTTGAATTGGGCCGTGAATGTGACTCTGTTCGTATCGTCTCTTGCTGAAATAAACTTTTTCCAAACACATGCTCGTGTGCTCTTTTCTATAAAGTTTACTCTGTCTCTGCCTCTCATTCGGAATGTAAAAACTTCACATGTCGAAACGGCCGTCACATTTTATCGCCACATACAATAAGTATGTCCTGATGTAGACGTTCTCGAAAACCGGATTGTATATACTATGTTAGCCTTACTGCTTCCTCTAGTTTCGCCAGACAACAATGTGTCACCTGCCGTGGTTGCTCAGTGTCTAGGGTGTTGGGCTGCGGAGCACGAGGTCGCGGGATTGAATCGCGGCCACAGCGGCCGCATTTCGATGGGGGCGAAATACGAAAACACCGGTGTACTTAAATTTAGGTGCACGTTAAAGAAGCCCAGGTGGTCGAAATTTCCAGAGTCCTCCACTACGGCGTGCCTCAGAATCAGAAAGTGGTTTGGCCCGTAAAACCCCCAATTAAAAAAAATAATAATAATGTGTCGTGGGATGCGATAACAGCGTCATTTTTTCCAGGCCATCAACGCGACTTCATGTGGCGTCTAGAATGGCAAGTGCTTCCAACGCATGACAGGTTAGAGCTGTGGGGCATAGTCCCATCTTCGCTCTGTCCCAATTGCCCCTTTCAAGGAAGGAAGGAAGGAAGAAAAAAGTGAAGAAGGAAAGCAAGGAGGTTAACCAGTGTAGCTTAACCGGTTTGCTACCCTACAGATGGGAGAAGGATGGGTGCGATGAAAGATGGGGAAGGGGAAGAAAGAGAGAATCCAGTAAACCTGTGCTGCTGCAATGCGTCGTTGCCAGGGTATTTTGGAGGGCCGTGCGTGGTGGTTTCCGTGGCCTTGGAGTTAACCGCTTTATTACATCTGGTCGCTGCTCACGTGGCCGCTTCGCGCGACCTTTAATTGCTGCGGGGGCCTTCTGTCTATGGCGTAACCGGTGCGAGGCAGTTGCCATGGGACGTCGTCACCGCGCTCTATTTCCACTTATGGGGAGGCTCTACTCTGAGCTACTGTCGTTTCTGTCGGAGGAGTTGTTCTTCCTTGGAGAAGAAGAGTTCCTTCGACAGTGGTCATGCCGTTTCCTGTCGGTGGCCGATGGAAGGGTATGGCTTGATTTTCGACCAGCCTGGGTCTTGTAGCCAGGTCATCAAAATAATTCACTGAATATACAGGTGTTCTCGTATACACGATATTTCTTTGTATATAGACATCTCATAGCTCCACTACAAAATTATGTATAGTGTCTCTGTCACATCGTCACTGTACATAACCATCGTGTAAACTTTATATACTGAGCATCGTTTTATAGATGTGAAAATTAGTTTGTGTAGCTGTGCCTTTCCGCGGGTCTATGTGGTTATATGTTAGTGCGCGAGGACTCGGACACTACTCTGAAGACGTGCCGTGTGTACAATGCTTCGTTTTTCGTATACGTTATCGTACTGGTCGAATTGAAGCCGTTATTGTAACTCAGTGTTCGTACGGTCTCAAGTCGAAATAAACTTTTTTCGACACACACGAACCGAGCTTAGCGCGTTTTCGCGTTTCCCGAAACGCGGAGCTCTATCCCCTTCTCGCGCGGATCAGCGTTACCACGCTTATCTCATACAGCGAAGACGCGAGAGGACTTGACGCACAGTTTGTTTATATTGCGAATAATGCGAACTGTGCCGGCGCGCCCTGGCACACACAGACGCTCGCGCGTACAGAAAAAAACAATGAAAAAATAAAGACAAACGGTCAGTTGTTGGCGGGCTCCGTATTCGTTTTGTGTTGCTGCTCTCCTTCGCTTTTCTTTTCGTGTTTTTCCCCCCAGACGCGCGAATTCGAGGGAAGCCGTTGACATGATGCGAGAATGAGGAAATCGTGCTTGCGTAATCGAAACACGAATGCTCTCTCTCTCTCTCACTTTCTCTCTCTCTCTCTCTCTCTCTTTCGTCGGCGCGGCGTCGACGCATAAGCGATGGGCCCATGCGCGGCGTATGTATACGCGACTTGTCGTTTTCGGCGAACACGATTTACCTCTTTCTTCTGCCTCGTTTACATACTTTGCTTGTTGTTATTTTCTCTAGAAGCTCGTTTCTCGCGGAAGGTTCTTCCGTAGCTGCAACGCGGGGAAGAGCACCCTGCGGAGAGCGCATGCGCTGCGCGGAGACACCGACGGAGGCCAGCGCAACGCGATGGCTCGAGTTTACGTAACGCGAAATAACAGAACGCGGGCCTTCGCCGAAATGATTTGCCGCTTGTTTACGCGTAGTCTGCGCTCCATTAGAGCGTCGCGAAAAGTTCTCTTTCTTTCTTTCTTTCTTTCTTTCTTTCTTTCTTTCTTTCTTTCTTTCTTTCTTTCTTTCTTTCTTTCTTTCTTTCTTTCTTTCTTTCTTTCTTTCTTTCTTTCTTTCTTTCTTTCTTTCTTTCTTTCTTTCTTTCTTTCTTTCTTTCTTTTATTTTTGAGATGCGGTGACGAGAGAACTCGAGGATGCAGTGCAGCCTCTCTGCTACGGAGTATTGGTTCCTTGGCGCGTTGATCCGTTGGAACTCGGTGAAAACGAAATGAATAAATAAATAAATAAAAGAACAAGATTGCGTCAAGCCGTCATTGCGTACACTCCCCGTGACGTGGTTAAATATATTGACCACGTGGAGCTAGTTCAGTTGGGAGAATTTTAATGTTGTTCTTAAAAGTGAGAGCGCACGAGCTCGCGGGATCGAATACCGGTCGCGGCGGCTGCATTTCGGTGGGGGGGAGGCGAAATGCAAAGAAACGCCCGCGTCTGGTAGAGTAGGGGGCACGGTAAGAGAGAGAGATATACATAGGAAAGGGGAAATGCAAGGAGGTTAACCAAAGCGGAAGATCCGGTTTGTACACCCTACGCTGGGGAAAGAGGGGAAGGGGGAGGTAAAGGGACAACAAAGTAGAGATAAAGAAAGAAAGGAGCACAGACATACAATCACAGTCGGTCACTGTCGCCGCACACTGTCACCGCCCAGCACAGTATATAGCACTTTCAGCACTATGAACATCTGTTCATGCTACAGCCGCTTGTCCAATTCTGTTGCCCTTAAAAACTGCAACAGTGCCCTCGTCACCCTTTGCTGCGATGGCTTGGGATGGCGGCATTTTAAAATAAGTTCCTCTGTCAGAGGTCAGAGGTGAAAGTGCGCTATCGCGTTTGCGAGCGATCGTCTCTGCAAATTATAGCGAGGACTGTCACAGAGAAGGTGTTGAAGAGTCTCCTCGTTACCACAGTTATCACACGAGGCGTCATCGGCCCATCCAATTCGGAAAGCAAAAGGCTTGGTGAACGCCACCCCTAGCCATATTCGAGAAAGCAGGGTAGCTTCGCGATGGCAGAGTCCAGCTGTAATGCCAAGGTGTAGAGAAGAGTCTAGGTTGTGCAGCTGGTTGTTTCGAAAACTTCCTGCATTACACAAGGATAACGTGATATCACGGCTGAGCATTCGAAATTTTCTAGCGGCATCTGTCCTTGATAATGGTATCGGCTCCTCTTCGTCGCCTTGAAGAGCCGACCGAGCAGCGTTATCGGCGTGTTCGTTCCCTATGACGCCGCAGTGACTTGGAAGCCCCTGAAATGTCACGTGGTGTCCTTTCTCAGTCAAGGTATGGATTAGTTCTCTAATCTCGAATACCAGTTGTTCGTGTGGTTCACCCCGCAGGACTGATACCAAAGACTGAAGTGCTGCCTTCGAGTCACTGAAGATGCCCTGGGACTCACAATTAATCCGGTGTTCCCCACCACGGCGTGCCTCATAACCAAATCGTGGTTTTGACACATAAAAATCCCCAGAATTTGATTCGAATTAAAGGGAGAGCAGTTCTCGTGCCATATAATTCACTGCGCGGCATAATTATGGAAGCTTAAGGAGCAAAAATATAGCAGCCGGTGGGGGGTGTGCAAGTCAAGAAGTAACGGAAAGTAAAAGAAATGGTAGGCGACCCTAATCTTTGACTTGGGTGTCTCTAAACAAAGTCTCTGTCACAAACAAAGTCTCGTTCGCCTAAAGAGCACCAAGGCCTCGGCCTTGGTGCTCTTAAGGCGAACGCAATGCTCAAACCGAACTTGGAGGTAACTGTTTTCCAATAATTAGCCAGTTAACTATCGTAACACCTTCTTGTGTGTGACGTCATTGGTGACGTCATTACTTACGCGTTGTGCTGCTGGGTTTCCAGGAAGTTCGTCCAAGTCGTGCTCACGTGGCGGTTCTCTAAAATCTACGATAGTGTGCTTTTGTGTGTGGTAATCAGTGATTTCTAATTAATTCTCATTATTCAAGACACTTCAGTAGCTCATCTTTTAACTGACCTTATTGTTCTGATATCATAACTATAATGAAACCCGTGAATATTGTTCTGTAGAATCTTTTTACATATTTTTTCTGGTTTATTTTGAATTTCGTTCCCGGTTGTCTAAATGATTTCTAAATATTTCTTACTCCAGATGCTTCATCCACTCCACTTGTAACTAAACTTATGCTCTGGCGTTAAGTATATGATAAAACCCATAACTTTTGTGCTATACTATTTCTTTCTATATTTTTTTTCTATATTTCGAATTTCCTCCCCAGTCGTCTCAGGAGGCGAACCGGAAGCGCTGCGCAAGGAACGAGAGTGTTACACGATACTCGTGCCTGCAAAAAAAAACATCAAAACTTCACTCTCTTAGGCTGGAACTGTTCGTAAGAGCTAATTATCCCGGCCACGGCGGCTGCATTTCGATGGGGGCGAAATGCGAAAACACCCGTGTACTTAGATTTAGGTGCACGTTAACGAACCCCAGGTGGTCAAAATTTCCGGAGTCCCCCACTACGGCGTGCCTCATAATCAGAAAGTGGTTTTGGCACGTAAAACCCCATAATTTATTTTTTTAAAAGTTAATTCCAGCCAATACTTATGCTGGATATATTATCGGTGAAGGCGACCGTCCAATGGAAGAGCGCACTTACTAAACAAAAAATTGTGAATTCGGCCCCGGATGAAGTTGGGCTAGAGCAGATAATCTCCCTCTCTGTTGCGAGATGTGAGGGCTCGAATCTAGACCGCGGCGTCCGCATTCCGACGGAGGCGAAAATGCCAAACCTGTCGGGTCCGAGCTCCGGGCGCCAGTTGACGACAAAACTTCTAATGGCAAAAGAATAAAAAAAATTGATTCAGAGCTTTCAACAAGGGTGCGCCTGCTAGCTCGCGTGTTGCTATGGGACGGTACAGAAAAAATGCCACCGGTCAATCAGGAACGAGAAAGACAAGACTCTCCCGTAATCGCCCTAGCGTGCACCGCCGACAGACTAACGAACGACGCGTGCTAAAGAAATGATGCGTGCTATAATTTTGCGTGCGTGTGTCATGCCTTGTGTTTCGCCGGCGAGGCGAAATGTGAAAAACCAGAGGCGCGCGCCAGGGTGCAGAGTCGCGACCAGACCAGTGCAGACCAGCGTCGGCAGCAGTGTCCGGCAGGCGAGCAGCTCGTCGCCGATCGAAGTGCGCAACGCGAGAGGCGACAAACGAGCCGCGACGCCTCCAGCCTCCGACTGCCACGTCGCGGCTTCGTCTGTCGACGCTCGTCGCCGCTTCGTCTGTCGATGCAGTCGACGCGCGTCCCCGTACACCCGTTCCTTTAGGAGAATCGCGCGAGCCCCCCTCCTTTGTTCGAGCTGACACGCACGTTTGTCTGCATCGGCCTTCGCTCGGGCTTCACACTAGCACTGCCGCACTGAACCTTCCGCTCCCTTCTACCCTCGCCCATCCTCCTCCTCCTCCTTCTCATCCTCCTCCTCCTCCTCCAACCCCTTCTCCCTGCTTTCCGCATGCAACCCTTCAACACTCCCTGTTTCCCGTTTGGTCGTTCGCGGAAGAAGAGGCCCTCCTGCTTTATTTGGAGCGCGCTTTTTGTCATCTCTCGCTGCCACAGACAACGGCGAAATCTGCATCATTCGTTTTTTTCTTTCGCATTCGTTATTTTTGTTGTTCTTCTTTTCCTGCTCCTGTCCATATTTCGCCAATTCTTTCTATGATTTACCTTTCCTTCAATCCGCTTTTGTTTTTAAATATTACTTTGTTGTTTCGTCTCTTCTTTATTTTCTGGCGTCCTTCTCTTTCTAACCTCGTTCAGTTACTTTCTTGCATTCATTCTTTTCTTTTCTGCTCAGTTGTTTCCTTTATTTATTCGTGCCGTCTGTTCCATTGTTATTCCATTGATTCCTTCCTTCCTTGCATTCATTTTTTCGTTCTGTTAGTTAATTCCTTCCTTCCTTCTTTCGAACCTTTGCCCTGTCCTCCATATTTTATTCAATTGAATTTATTCGCTATTCCTTAGTTTACCTCCTTTCCGTTGTTATTCATCTATTTTTGCCTGCATTATTTCTCTCCTTCCTCTGTTCAGTTTTTTTTTTGTTTTAATCCTCTTTCCGTCTCCTCAATTTTTTGAGGTACTTTCTGTTTTGAAGCCGCCCTCTTCGCATTTTTCCCTTTCCCAACATCATTCTCTTCTTGCTCTTTCTTAAAATGTATTCTTTCCTCTCGACATACCTTCTTGCTTTGCCGTCTTTGTGTCTCACGGTCTCTTGATTCCACTCTGAGATAGAAAGGAAATAAAAAAAAAATAAAGAAAGCCCTTCGCGTTTGTCTTTCTAGCACCACTCAAAGGACAAAGAGAAATAATATTTTTGCTTCGTTTGTCTGTTCATTCTCCGCTCTCCACGTCTATGTTTTCTTCTTTTTGTTACTTTCTTCGACAGTCCTCATTTCTCGTAGCCATTGCTCGCGGTATCGCAGGCTCCTTACCCGTTTGCGTAATCCGTAGGAGCAAAAAAAAAGCAAAAACACAAAAACAAAAAAAAAACGAGAAGAGCAACCTCGGTGTCCTCTTGTTCCTCTGCGCTCCGTATTCGTGTTCCGAGCCCGGCTCTCACGACGTCGTCGAAATGCGCACTAACGTCAGCCGACGTCTTCGTCGCCAAAACCGACTCTCTGTCCCCGGCTTGACTTTTCCTTTGAACGCTTTTATGGTTATTTCTTTTTTTTTTGCACTCTCGGTTTTCGTCGAATACCACGGCCTCTATTCCTTCCTGCCACTGTTGCGCGGAACACGTGTCAAACTCAATCGACTGCCTCCGAAAAAAAAGAAAGAAATAGAGAGAATGAAATTTAATTCGTCTCAAGACAGCGACGGCATTAAGGCAGCGTGTCCCGTTCTTTCCTCAGAAGGCGAGCACGCAACATTAGATGCGTGGGCTGTCGAAACAGGAGAGCGAGCGAGAGAGAGAAAGAGAGAGAGAGAGAGAGTATGCGTGTGGAGATAAAGGGCTAGATGAAGCAGGAGCCGTTGCGGCTGTCTCCGTTCGCGATAAGAAAAAAAAAGAGAGAGAATAGAAAATGTCACCAGGAAAAGTGCGCCACCAGTCGGGCCGGCCTGTCCCCGACTGACATCGCTGTTCCTTCGCTGTATATAGAAATACGTGACATGAGAGGCGCTCGATTTTTTCCGGCTCGACAGTGCAGCGTGAGATCGGGGTGATCCGTTGCCTCCCACACAGATGGACGCGCACACAGGCGCGACGGTGGTGCCCACTTAGTTGGCCAATCTGATTCCATTTTGGGAAAGAAAAAAAGGATCGCCGAAACCTAAAGTAAAGAGGAAGATGAACGGGACGATACGCGAGGACAATGAGAAAAGCGAACGCCGTCTCTGGTCGTATATATTTCGCGTCTCGCTTAAGGAGCTGTTCCACGTTTTGTGATGACCGAGAAACCAGCCGCTTTCGAACCGGCGATGGAAAGAACTATCGAACGGAATATTCGACCTTGAACCATCAAGAATGCGAGTCTATCGGCCCGTGGGTTGGCCTGTTTCGCCCGTTGTGGCCGTTTGACTGTGAACTGTAAGTTCACTGTGGAAGAAGCGTTGCACTGCAATAATTGTTAACTTATTAAATATATTCGACAAGAAATGTTACGCATATCTAACGCGCTTGTTGGAATCTATGTGAAGCGGTTAAATAAGTGCTGTACAACTAACGGCAATGCATACAATTTTGAGCACTAAATTCCACGAACAAATGCTGCGATACAGCACCGAGGAGTCTTTCCTTTAAGAACAGACAGGCAGTGATGGTTTCGCAATACTTTGCGTAGTGAACACCTACATCATTTATTATTCGAGATGCGTTGCACTCTTAGCGTGACATCATTATGGACAATTTATAACATCTCTGTGCAGCGAAGTTTTGATTTATCGGCTCGTGGAGAAACGTGCTTTAAATGTCGCATTGTAAAGCGGTGGAGTGCTAGAACCGATTAATCAATTTTAGGTTCGCCTACGAAAAAACAAAATGAGCATTCGAGAAATAGTTCGGTACTTTTCTGCTATTTCTCTTTATTTACCTTGCCCCTGTTTTGGGCCACGGTGAAATAAATTTTATTGCACTGGATGCCCAATGTAAAGGATATATCTGGTGTAATATTATTTCTACCAAGCATAATAAATTCGTGGAGGCAGCCATTCGGTGAGCAGTTCAATTGCATGAATTACCATGCCCTAGATTCCTGTATCACAACTACTGCATTCAACAACAAGAAAGAATAAATGACGAGCGGCAGTGGTAAAACGCACTATTGAAACATTATCTTGCACGCGCGGCCTATGTGGTACCAAACGTTTATCGACGGTGTGAGTAATTAATTCTTCGGTTCTCGAAATGTACACTTTGCAATGCCGATACCGGACGAAGTCCCATTGCGGCTATCTTTAATCCATCCTATTCTCAGAACATAATTGCACTGGTGGTGTTTTGTCATTTTGGAGCCTAGCCACTTCAGCGTCCCATTTTCGCAGGAGCCAGTAAAAGAGCCTTGTTATAATTTGTTCGCATTCCGGTTAACCATCCTATTTACAACTCGTTAAATTAGAGAGGAATCGCAGATACTTCTCCCAACAGGGAATAAAGGGGTTGTTACAAATGACGCATGGCTTGTGCTGGAATACTTCCGGTGCGAACACTATACGTTGTATTCTGCAAAATTACTCGCTTCGTTTGTAGTCGTTCGAAGAAGGGATGGACAGAGATAAATGAATTAACATTTAAAAGGATCACGTAATCTATAAGTGAATCAATAACAGGTCTGCGCCATGTCGACCTGAATGTCGCTTGGATTCGCCCCATTCGTTCGAACAGCCACCATA
Organism: Dermacentor albipictus; assembly: GCF_038994185.2. NCBI lineage: Eukaryota > Metazoa > Arthropoda > Arachnida > Ixodida > Ixodidae > Dermacentor > Dermacentor albipictus. The sequence continues at coordinate 53,956,552 of NC_091826.1, read as the reverse complement.
AAACTGATGAGAAGAAAAAGGGCCTAAGTCGTTTTTCTTCTAAAACGAAGAGTCTCGCAGCGAAACACTTTCCAAAATGCGATCCATGCTGCGCAACAGCGAAGTTGTTTTCTCCTGCACAAGGACGTGCATGCAGTGAAGCACCCTTTTCAGCATGCGGTAACGCGCGCGTGCGTGTGTGCGCGCGCTCGTGTGTGTTTGTGTGCATGCGCATAGAGCGACAACGTAAAGGGGCGTGGGGGAGTATTACACAACAGCCGTCTCGCCCGCGGCACGACGGCAACGTGATCATACGGAATCGCCACGCGAGGCTACCGCTTTCCGAGGAAGAAGCGGTTGCGAGAAAACGGTTGGGGCCTCGTGGGCGGGAGACGGCCACTTAGCGTGGGAACATGACGCGGTTCGTCCGGGAGTAGCGGAAGGGGGGTCTCCATAAATATGGAAAGAAAGCAAGGAGCCGGCGACCAAGGAAGTGGGCGGGCATGGTGTTTCAGAGATTTGGAAACCGGTACGGTCGCCGCAATGAGGTCTACTGCCGAGCCATCTTCGAGTCTGGTTTCGCTCATCGCCTCCGCCTGGGAATGCATCGGGATTAATGTGCGAAACGGACGCATTCAAACATAGAGGGCGCACTAGGGACGTGGTTTGAATGGGCGGAGTGCTCCTGCTCAGTTGAACACGTCGCTTTAAAACGGCCGTTTACTGCTTCCACAGCGCACATAACTCACGGCTGTTACGAACGCGCTTACGACTCACTACGAAGCATCAAGCTAAAACCGATGGATCTGTCGCCAATGGCCTGCTTTAATACTATCAGTACTCTTTGGGAAGAGCACTCACGTTCGGTATGTCCGTAAAATGTGTAACCTCTTTCATGCCAAGTTTGGTCACTGTGTATGTGCCCGAATCGATAACTTGGGAAGACGCAACTTGGATCATTGGGTATTTGCCACTGGGTAGGTGCCCGAAGAGGCGACTTGGATTAATGGGTATCTTTAACTGGGCACGGGACCCTAGGTATGTGAGGATTCGTGGCCAGTCCTTCAGAGTGGGTATGTGCGACGGGGTAGGTGCCTGGATCGGCAAGCACAACAATAGGCAAGAAGAGAGGAAGTCGGCAGCGGAAAATGCAAGACCTCGGCTGCACAGAAGTGAATAATTTGGCGACATGATGCGTTGCTACATTGCTTCAGCGCTAAGCCGCATTGACGTGGACGCACTAACGTCAAAGCATTAACGTCGGCAACTACGCATGCGTACAAATTTTCGCCCATTGACGGTGGTTGTGCTAAGATGGTGTTCTAGGTATTGAGAGAGAGAGAGAGAGAGAGAGAAACTTTATTTTGGTTCCTTCAAGGATTTAGCGCCTCGAGGTCTCGGTCGTCTTGGGCGCCGGCGACTTGGAGCCTCTTCCAGCAAGGGTGGGCCCCTATTCCAGGGCTCCACTGAGCCTAGCTACCTCACTAGCGTGCTGCACTAAGGCCCTTTGGGCCGTGAGCTCGCAGCTGGTAAGCCGACTCTCCCATTGCTCCGCACTCGGGTTATTGTGTTGGTGGAATGATTTATTGTGTTTACATTCCCATGTGACATGGTATAGTGTGGGTGTGGCCCCGCACCATGGGCAGGTGTCTCTATATTGTGTTGGGTACATTTTGTTTAGGATGTATAAATTTGGGAAGGAGTTTGTCTGCAATCTGCGCCAACTCGTTGCTTCCTCCTGCGTTAGAGCTTTGTGCGGTGGGGGATATTTGGCTCTCGTCCCTCTGTATAAGTTTAAGATTTCTGTGTATCCTCCCTCACAAGCGTGTGGGTGATACTCCGGGGCGCGCGACTGCTCTGCTCGGAACGTGGTCTCTCGAGCTAGGCTGTCAGCCCTTTCGTTACCCTCTATGCCTGCGTGGGCCGGAATCCAAATTAACTTGTGCGTAACGTTCCTCTCGGCGAAGTTGGCTCCGCCAAGAATTCTGAGGGCGGCTTTGCTAATCCTGCCCCGCGTGTAATTTCTGCACGCTTCCTTCGAGTCTGTTAGGATGTTTAGAGGCCTGCCTGTCCTATATCCTTCTACTGCCGCCAGCGCCACGGCAATTTCTTCGGCCTCCGCTGTGTCGGCTGCCTTTGCCGTCGCACATGTGATCATATTCCCGTCGCCGTCCACCACCACCGCCGTGGCCATGCGCTTCCCTTCTCGCGGGTACGTGGCAGCATCCGTGTACACCGTGTTCTCTAGTAGCGCGAGTGTCTTTTCCACGTATTCGGCTCGCGCCTGCCTTCTGCTCTCGTGGAGGTTGGGGTCCATGTTCTTAGGTACTGGCCTAACGCTTATTGTTTTTCTTAAGCAGTCGGACACGTCTGCGTATCTATCTACGTGTCCACTCGTGTCCCGTCCCAGCCTAGTCAGGAGCGCTCTCCCTGCAGGGGTGCTTTTGAGTCTGGCTTTTTGCGTTTCAAGCAGGGCTTCCGCCAGTTCGCTGAAAGTGTTGCTGATGCCCAGTTGGAGCAGTTTTTCGTTTGAAGTGTTTTTCGGCAGATGGAGAGCCGTCTTGTATGCTTTCCTGATTATCGTGTCCGCCTGTTCCCTCTCTCCTTTGGTCATCGCGTGGTACGGTAGCGAGTAGATGACTCGGCTGACGACCAGGCTGCCGACGAGTTTGAGTGTGTCTTCCTCTTTCATGCCGTATCTTTTTTGGGAGACCCTGTTGATCATCCGGCCCACCTGCTCCGTCACTTTGCTCAGCAGGCTGATGGTGTGGCTACATTTTCTGCTGCCCTGTAGCCACATGCCCAGGATTTTGATCATATTCTTTTCCGGGATGTTTTGACCATCAAGCGTTACTTCCAGCGTTGCTTGGGTGGGGTGTCTACCTACTCTCAGTAATTCGGATTTTTCTGTGGAGCATACCAGTCCCCTCTCTCTGGTGTACTTTTCGACACAGCGCGCAGCCTCTTGTAGCTTCTCTTGTTTTTCTCCCAGTGAACCTTGCGTGACCCAAACCGTGACGTCGTCCGCGTACATCGCGTGTTGGATGCCCTGAATCTCGCCAAGTCGTTTTGCCAGGCCGATCATCGCCGTGCTCTCGGAACGTGGTCTCTCGAGCTAGGCTGTCTGCCCTTTCGTTACCCTCTATGCCTGCGTGGGCCGGAATCCAAATTAACTTGTGCGTAACGTTCCTCTCGGCGAAGTTGGCTCCGCCAAGAATTCTGAGGGCGGCTTTGCTAATCCTGCCCCGCGTGTAATTTCTGCACGCTTCCTTCGAGTCTGTTAGGATGTTTAGAGGCCTGCCTGTCCTATATCCTTCTACGATATAGCGAGTAGATGACTCGGCTGACGACCAGGCTGCCGACGAGTTTGAGTGTGTCTTCCTCTTTCATGCCGTATCTTTTTTGGGAGACCCTGTTGATCATCCGGCCCACCTGCTCCGTCACTTTGCTCAGCAGGCTGATGGTGTGGCTACATTTTCTGCTGCCCTGTAGCCACATGCCCAGGATTTTGATCATATTCTTTTCCGGGATGTTTTGACCATCAAGCGTTACTTCCAGCGTTGCTTGGGTGGGGTGTCTACCTACTCTCAGTAATTCGGATTTTTCTGTGGAGCATACCAGTCCCCTCTCTCTGGTGTACTTTTCGACACAGCGCGCAGCCTCTTGTAGCTTCTCTTGTTTTTCTCCCAGTGAACCTTGCGTGACCCAAACCGTGACGTCGTCCGCGTACATCGCGTGTTGGATGCCCTGAATCTCGCCAAGTCGTTTTGCCAGGCCGATCATCGCCACATTAAATAACACGGGCGATATCACGGAGCCTTGGGGTGTGCCTTTACACGGTGTGGAGAAGGTGTCACTCCTCAACTCCCCCAGTCCTACCGTTGCCGTTCTATCAGTTAGGAAGTCCTTGACGTAGTCGTGTACTTTCCTTCCGCAGTTGGTGTTGTTGAGGCCCTCCATTATGGCCGCGTGGCTGACGTTGTCGAAGGCGCCTTTGATGTCGAGCGCCATCACAACATTTTCACCCGCCTTAGGCATTGTGTCGAGTACCTCCTCTTTGAGTTGTAGGCAGACGTCCTGCTTCGATAGGTTGGCCTTGAAGCCATACATGTTGTCAGAGTAACACCTCCCGTTCTCCAGGTGCTGCTAGATCCTTCTGGTGACTATTCTCTCATACAGTTTTCCCAGGCACGACGTGAGAGAGGTCGGCCTGAGATTCTCGATCTGTATTTTCTTGCCTGCTTGGGTATCATGACCACGACGGCGTGTTTGCATTCCGCCGGTACCTTCGCCTCTTGCCAGAGCGTGTTGAGGTATAACGTCAGCTGATCGATTACCTCGTCGCTTAGGTTTCTTATGAGCGAGTTTCGAATCTTGACCGCTCCCGCCGCTGTATTCTTGGTGGCCGCTCTCATGGCTTCGGTGACCTCCTCTCTTGTGATGGGTCGGTCCATGTTCGGGTTTTCCTCACCGAGGTAATCTCCTTTGTAACCTTCGATTTGGTCTTTCCCGTAGTATTTTTCTCGGACTTCTTTCAGGAGCTGCTCTTCGGAACCTTCGTACTGGTGGACCAGTCTTTGGATCGACTTGCCGCTTTCGGACTTGTTCTTGCTAGGGTCAATTAGGGCCTTGAGGATGCGCCACGTTTTGGCCCTACTTAGGGTCCCGTTCAGCGAGTTGCTAAACTGTTGCCACCCCTGTCTGGCCAGCTGCGTCGCGTACTCCTCCGTCTGCCTAGTGATGTCCGCTATCTTCTTCTTTAGCTTCTTATTTAGCTTTTGTCTTTTCCATCTCTTGGTGAGCCCGCGTCTAGCCTCCCAGAGCCCGAGGAGCCGCTTGTCTACCTCCGGTGTTTGTTCCGTTCTATGCATTTCTTGCGTGTACATTTCCTGAATTTGCTTGAGTTGCTGGCTCCACTCTTCAACCGAGGTAATGTTACCCTTTAGCTGTCGACAGTGTGCTCTAAAGGCGTCCCAATCCGTCAGCCGAGCCGTACCAATTTTCCTCTTGACATTGTCTGCCACCGTGCTGACTCTTATTATGTGGTGGTCGCTGCCAAGGTTCTCGAGCAGGTTTTCCCACTCTGCCTGCTTGGCGCCCCTGATAAAGGTATTGAAGCGGTGCTGTGACTAAAGCTCCGAGACCGCATTTAAATATACAGAATGCAGGTATTGATTGTTGTTTGAACACCCAATGTCTTCACGTGTGTCTTGTTGACGCGAATATCAATGTAAGAAAAGGCAAATACAGTGAGAAGAGCTTCTCAATTTACTTGAAGTAGAAGTGTACTGACCGCAGTACTATAACGCTACCACATGCATGGGGCAGCTGGTATAAACCGCGATATGTGTCTTCAGTCTATTTAGAAACGGTTTAGACAAAGGCGATGTATCGTTCTAAAACCTACTAACCAATTAAAATTTTATTGAATCTCGTATGACGCTTCATTATCATAATCATATTCATCATCCACTTGACATGATGATGAACCCTAAAGAGTCAACATTTTTTTAGTGAAACTACTTCAGATGGAGCATAAGTCTATTGTAAATACGTATAAATAAGTTTCTTTTCTCATATCAGTGCAATACAAATACTTTGTTTCCATTTGTTTGTGTGTATTGGGACTGTATGAGTATTAAGCTGAAGCCTTTTAGAAACTACGACTATTTTTCTTTTTTCTTTTCATTATTTTCATTCCAAACGAGATACTGACGTTCATACGGCCATCACTTCCAACAAACGAGACAAGGATATCGAATATCCTGTGTTGAAGTTGCTGCTTTTTCTTATTCCAAACGAGAGATACGTACAAAAAGAGAGAGATCTGGATGTCCCACCATGCCGAACGAATAAATAAACACGTCGCCATTGCTGTTCACTTGCTGGAACAAAATTAGACGTTAGAAAGGAGCATCGATTAGACGCAGAAAAGTACGAGTGCACCTGAACAAAGGGAACTGCACGAAGCAGAGCCGGCAAGGAGGTTCTCCAGTCAGAGTTGAAAGAAACAAAAGGCCAGTCGGGAACAAACGCTGCGAGCGAGTAAAAATGAGTACCCGTAATTGCGTAGAGACGACAGAAAAAGAAAGAGAAACTGCGGGTTAAGAACGGAGCGGTGTTTTGATAGGGAGGCGTGGGCAGAAAAGACACTGGGGAGGGAGGGGGGGGATAGAGAAGTCAGCAGTGAGGCCGCAGACATTTGCCGAGTAAGCGAACAACCAATAACGTCAAAGAAAATTAGATGGCGAAAATGTGAGACAAGATGGTGGCGAAGTGAGAGGAAAGCTTCGGAACATAACGAGGCCAGGGGAACAGAAGAGAAATTCTGGGGGCCGGTCGAAAAAAAAAAAGGAAACCGCTTTTCTTTCCCAACGATACAAAGGGAAACGGTGGTGAGAGAAAGGCTGAGGGGGAGAGGGCGTTAGTTGAGGGTGAGAAACGTAGAAGTGCTCTTGCCAGACGAAAAAACGAACCACAAGAAAATAAGACAAAGATATATCCGACGAGCAGCAGAGATAGCATCACGGCAGCGCAAGTGTGAGCAAAAAGAATGGGGAATAAAAAGGTGGGTGCCTGTTTTTTTTTAAGTGCCGCTGAAAAATAAATCATCTCGCCAAGTGGGGAGGTACGCTAGTACGTGTGTCTTCGCGCCGGCTCGCTTTTCCGTTTTTGTAGCCTTGCACGTGTTTGGGTCTGTAAGTGTGCGTACTGCGTGTACTTGTCTTCACGTCGTCTCGCGCTTTTACGTCTATGCGTTCTTGCGCGTGTGTGTATGTGCAGCGCATGTCTGCATCGTGTGAGCGTGACGCAGGTGTGTGTTTGCATGTGTGTGTGTGTGTATGTGTGCATGCATGTGTGTGCAGCGTTTTTCAGTGGGAACATTGCTCGTATTTCTGGGCGCGTTTGTGCTTGGGTGCTTACCGCAGTGCCTGTATGCTTTTTGTGCGTGTGCGTACGCAGCATTTTCTCAGCTGACGCCCGGGAGAGGGAGAGAGAGAGAGGAGGAGGAGAGAGAGAGAGAAAGAGAGCTTGACCTTGAGGCACGGAACCGCCTGGCTGCGAGGAGAACCATACGTGGTTTCCTTATCTCCCGAGAGAAGGGAGCGCGCAGCACATTAGGGTTTGGCCGACGTTTTTCAAGCGTGCTTTAGATCACGGCAACCCGCAAATTTGTTCTTATCGCCTAACGAAGCTTCCCGCTCTTCATTCCCTGAAGCAGCGGAAGCATCGTTCCGTAATATGGGGAGCATCTTGAGAGGCGAAGAAGAAAGAAATAAATGAAGTAGAACGGCAGGTTTTCCTTGCGGCGGAAAGAAAAAAAAAAACGTTGAAATAGAAAGCGTCTGAACCGCGTCTTGCGTGAAAGAGCGGTATAACTTTTTTAACATACAACCAGAAAAAGTGCGTGCGTAAGATTTTTTTTTACTAGGGTGGGGGCGAATATCGAATCACAATGTAGCCAGGCGAAGCTGTTTTTGAGGAAGTTCGGCTTGTTTCAGTTTGTAATCGGGTTACGCCTCTGGCCACCACTCGAAAGTGACGGATCGGCTCTGCACCAGCGCGGCGTTGGGCGAGGCACTGGCGAAACTCTCATGATTAATGCTATCGCACGTAGGGCTAGATGTTATCCCATGTGTCTTAACATAACGAACCCACCCCTGCTTGTTAGAATTTGCTTGCCGCAAACAGAAAAGCGTATTTATAGAAGAAAGAAAAAGAAAACTATTTCTTTATGAATAATTGGCCCCTGTGCAACATGAATACCAATGACCTGATGGGTCCATGCCCTCGCGAAGTGGGCGTGATATCCCCCGCTGAACAGGTCATGTTGCAAATTTAATGCAACCTATATGTCCTCCGCGAGATGGTGTTAAATCACCCCCTGCGGTGGGAAGAATGTGTCGAAGCTTCAAGTTAAAGAACATCTGTGATTGCTGAATGACACGTAGTAAAATGGAACGGGAGCCACGATTCTACAGTGTTTTCATGCCCGAGGTATACTTGCATGAATAACTGTGGGTTTTCAATGTCACAGAGGTGCGCGGAGGTTTTGAGAGCTGCTGTGGGGAGTATCTTCGGATTGTTTTGGATTGTCCCAGGCTTCTCTACGTGCATCCAAGAACCTAATTCAATGTTCATTTGCTTTATGCCCTGATTGGAATGTTGCTACTGTGGCTGGAATCCAAACCCCTCGACCTCGGCATTAGAATGCCGTAGACGCCGACTCACCGCGTGGTGGGTCTGAAGAAAGCTCTTCGCTGACGTGTTGGGTTCGTCGGTAAGGCGGGTTCCGAAAACTTAGGAGATGACGTGGCACAGTTTCACTGCCTCGAAGCGATGAAAAATTTCGAACATAACTGATATCATCGTCAGGCGGGGGAAAAACGGCCTAGTCAACTTCGTGATTTCATCCCGTGTCCAATGCATGACGAAGGCGAAGCGAGCCTGAACTCGATCAGCTTCTACTGCAGGCACTTTCCAATGTCTAAACTCTGCTCACACAGAATACATGAACATCGGAGTCAAAGTGACATGTTCAAATGTTCGAGCCCATTAAGGAAACAGCTGTAGTTTCGATTGCAGTGCGGAATGGGCCATTGTTTTTTCTTTCTTTTTAAGCATTCATGGTTCAGGTGTGCGTTCCGCGGAGTTGGAAGGGAAAGATAAATACAGAAAATGTATAAGTAAAAGACGCAACTACATAATTATTTTACAGCGAACGTAGTTGCATAATTGTTGCACAGCTACACGAAAGCCGGAGTGTTGCGAAATTGTAACAAACACTTGAATTTATCAAGGAAAAATCTATCATTTTCCCTTAATTAATTACTTCTCTCCACCTTGCGAGTTTCCGCAGAACTATTACGTCAAACCCATGCCTTTGCTTCGAGTTGTTGACAAATTCGACTTCGTTCTGCTATCTGCTAGCCGTCTGGTTAGCTCAGATGGCTGCCCCGGTAAGGCCTTGGCCCCGGGTTCGAGTCCCGGACCAGGGCGAATTTTTCTTCAGGCTTTTCTTTCGAGGAACCCGTATGGGATTCCTTTGTAGCAATTGCTACAATTGATTGGATGTCTCCTTTTCCCTTAATTAATTACTTCTCTCCACCTCGCGGGTTTCCGCAGAACTATTACGTCAAATACTTGAATTTGTTCAAAGCGTTCTCCGTGCATAAGAAATGGCTACGTAAAGTGAAACGAGGCAATGATTTCGGTATGCACAATACGAGGTCTGTTTGAAAAGTATTTCACCTTATTTCTTTTCCGAACACCTGATGGATATGAAACAAGCGCGTTTGCATCAGCCGACTTTGAACCTTCTTGCGCATGCCTGAATTTTTTTCCCGCCTGCCGATAGCGCCAGTTGCTGGGACGCAGCGTTTGAGTGAGGTAGTGCGCAGTGCTCTTGTCGATTTTTTTTTTTTTAGTGCGAGGAAAAATGCGGAGCGACTGGAACAGCGCTACTGCATCAGATTTGGCAGAAACTGGGTGACGGCCAAGTGGAAATCATTTGAAAAATTCAGACGACTTTCGGTGAAGATGTTATGATTAGCACACAGATTAAGGATTCGAACAACCGGTTTAAAGACAGCCGCACATCGGTCGGCCATCAACATGCCGAAATGACCAGGTCATTGCCGAAATGAACGCTGTGGTGACGCGGGACCATCCTGTGACTATCCGAAAAATTGTGGAAGAGGTGGGCATCAGCACATTTTCTGCACATTCCATTATTACCGAAGATTTGGCCATGAAGAGAGTTGCGGCGAAATTCGTGCCGAAGCTGCTCACGGTGGAGCAAAAGCAACTTCCTGTTGAAGTCTCACAATACATGCTAGATTCGACAAACAGCGACCTCGACTTCATGAAGACCATAATCACTGGTGACGAGTCTTGTGTCTACGGGTACGACCCAGAAACCAAATCCCAGTCGTTACAGTTGAAGCATTCCACGTCACAAAGACCAAAGAAGGCCCGCCAAGTGAGCAGCAACGTCAAAGTGATGCTGACTGCTTTCTTTGACTCCCGCGGTGTGGTACACCACGAGTACGCACCTCAAGGTCAAATAATCACCAAAGAGTACTACAGGGATGTCTTCCATCGCCTACGTGATGCTTTGCGGCGCAAGAGACCGGAGTTGTGGTCAACAGGAAATTGGCTCATCCATCATGACAATGCTCCTGCATATTCCTCGCACTTGATTCAGACGCTTTTGGCGAAAAATCAGACTCCTGTAGTTCAATAAGGTTCTTACTCTACTGATATGGCCCCCTGCGACTTCTGGCTGTTTCCCAAAGTCAAGAGGCCATTGAAAGGAGCGCGACTTCAGACAGGAGAGGACATTATGACTGCAACGACAGGTCAGCTAAGCTCCATTCCGAAAGAGGCCTTCTCGGAGTGGTTCCAATAATGGCAGCACCGCTGGGAGAAGTGTGTGGAGTCCCAAGGAGACTATTTTGAGGGCGATTAGGTTTCCGACGCTCCAGTTGTGCCAATTTTTTTTCTTCAGCAAAGGCTCGGATACTTTTCCAACAGACTTCGTACGCTCAACACATGCGGGGCCGGCGCAATTTCAGGTCGGGACGGTGAACAGACTACAGGGCACACGAGCGCGGGTGATCCGCCGTCAAATACACGTCCAATTTTGACGCCCCTGGGCTTCCCGCAACACCCTCAGACGCGAAGGCCCCATGGTTACGCATCGGGAACACCTTCCTTTCGTGGGATGAATGTCCGCATTGCGTGCATTGCCGAATAGGTTCTGTCCTCTGACATGTCCACGCTGAGCCAACGAGAGGCCCTAGGGGAGTGTATTTATTCATTCGCGTATGACTCGAGCAGGAAGTGCACACATACGGGTATTGTATGGGAGGGGGTTTCGCGTGTTCCAAGCGGAGTTTGTTGGTGGACGCTGATTCTTAAATGGACGTTATAAAGAGCAACACAGTCACCCTGTACTAGTACATTGCTCTTTCGTTAATGAACGTTCCCTTTCTTTGGGTGAAAAGAAGTGATCGCTCTGAAGAAAAGCAGAGCCACAGAATACGTTTTTTATTATCTTTCTTTTTCTTTCGGCAAAATACGGAGCTGGTTCGCGGTATTATGATGTCATGAATTCTCAGCCTTTTCAGCTCATTCTCAGGAAGATTCTGTAAAAAGAAATTCCAGATTAAGAGGAAGCTTTAACCTGAAACAAGCTCTAACTGAAATTAAACCAATCCTGTAAGTTTACATTCCAAAAGCTATGGTCTGATTATGAAGCGCACCGTAGTGGGGGAACTCCGGATTAACAGTGGCCACCTGGGTATCTTTAACGTGCACCCAATGCCCGGCGGTAAAAACTGTAATTTTCCTATCTAAATACATGTCAAACTCGAAAGTGCTTCGATTAGAGTAACCGCTCCGCTGATTTGAATTCGTCTTGTTGCATTGAAAAGGGAAGTGTTAATTCTACCGAGTTTAGAGACAAATATGTTGTTTGTGGCGTCGAATTTGTTATCGAAATTGGCGGAAATCGGCAACTTGAGAATCACTAAAATAGAAATTTTATAAATCTGAAACTTAGCACAAAAATAAAAAAGAATATGGCAGTGCTGTAACTTGCATTTCTTAGAGCATCTCAAGTGGACAAAATAGATAAATTAATTTACAGCTTACGTGAAGCTGTTGCGAGGCTCACGACAGTTTTGATAACGTCCTAGTCCTAAATTATTCATTCACTTCACACACATTCAAGGCCACATGGCGTTGCATGAATGAGCGGGTGTCGAAAACGACGCAAGGGAGAATGTTACCAAAAGACATACTCTGCAGCTCTCTTGAACTTATTTGCGTAGGTGATGAGCGCGACTGAAGCTGAATGACGGGAATTAGCGCTACATTCCAGAGTTGTGTGTATCGCATCAATTTCACACGCTTTGTATGTCTGTCTCAATAGGCACGGTTTGCAAAACTGTGACGTAATATTTTTTGTTTAATCTGAGTTCTAGACTTAGTTTCCCAGTCTTAAACGCTTGGCGATTTTCAAGGATTCTCAGGAGCAAAGTATAGTGTTACGAGGAACCAGGTTTGTCTTTAAGCTCATTAGTGATGCCATTAAACAGGTACGCTTATCAGCTTTTGTCCCCGTTCACGTTGTAATTGCTTGAGCCCTATTGTGTATTTACAGACGGCGGAGGGGGGGGGGGGGGAGTGAATGGTTTCTTTGTATCTTGAAGATTGTCGAGGCCATCTTTTTTCTTTCTTTTTTTTCTTACTTTCACAAATCGAGGAGCCACTGTTCATTTTTTTTTTTTTACGACTGATGCATTCGCAGCGGACACTAGGCTGTGACCTAGTTTTTCTTCCGGTGATTCCACGAGAGTTTCACTTTCGGCTCAAGTTCTTCCATTCCGGGCACGTGCCCCGTCTCGAAATTTAAAACAAAAAGAAAATGATCAAAAACTCCTCCGCTCTCCTGGGAGCGGCCTGCCTCATGTTTTGGTCGACCGCTCGCTGCGTCGTTCACTCTGTTCGTCCCAGTTTGCCGGGCCGTGTGTTATGTGCGTATTTTCTCTTTTTTGTTTTCGTTCTCCGTTTCACCCAGCGAATGGGTGTCCGGCGTAATGTCTGGCTGGAACAATAGAGAACCGTTCCCTTAAAGCGAAGTTTTATTTGCCCACTTCAACGGCTTTCGCGTGTCGTGCTTGCAATGTGTCCGCATACGTTTTTTTTTCTATAGCACTCAGACGTTGACCGACAAAATTGCGCCAGTGAGAGGGCACCTTTCTTCTGCCTAATTAGGCAATAAATCACGTCGTAAAGCGCGTGCAATTATGTCGGTTGATGAATTTCTCTGAAGCCCGCGTACCTCTCAGTAGAACGACGCGCAATAGCCAACTGCTTTCCTTATTTACTTGAGTTTATCATATTTAGGCTGTCCCGTTCTTGGGCCACTTGATATATGCGCCACTGGCTGTGCATCTGTTCTTGGCCAACCCTCTGTGAGGGGTGTTTAGTACTGGGATACGGAGGTTCCGGGTTCGGCGTCCACCGGCGGCAAGTTGTTCTTTCGACAGCTTTCATTTCGATGTATCTTTTCATTTCTGCACTTCAATTATAACTGCAAGTAATTTTACCTATGCTTTCCTAGGCTTCATTATCTGTTGGTTTTATATAGTTGTGATTAACTAAGATCGAGTCTCTGGGTTGCCCTTCTTCTCTTTCAAGGAATATAAAGGTCTCAAATGAGCTTACGCACCTGTCATGCTTCTCTATACGTACATTTATTTATTTATTTATTTATTTATTTATTTATTTATTTTTTATTTATTTGTTTACATACTCTCAAGGCTCAAGTGTATTTCAGAGGGGAGGGAGTGGCGGGCACATATGAAGTCGTTGGCAGCCTTCTCGAAATAAGCGGTGTCACAGATATGCGGTAAGTGAGATAAAACATCAAATTCATCTCTCGACAAGCGTGATAAATCCATCTTCGTCCTTATCACGTGTACCTGCGTCGACGTCTCGCATTGCGCATGCGCCTGACTTGATGGCTGAAATTCCGACGTAAGTATTGAACGCTCTACTGCGTAAACATACACATTCCACGACATTAAAAGCACGGGACGCGCCGTGCGCAAACTTGAAAATTGCGCCACATCACACGTTGCGTAATTGGTTATGCCGGTTACCTACTGTGGTTGCATACGACACAAATGAACACGTTTGTATGCATCGCATTTACTTGTAGACCATTTACCTAACCACTTCACTGAAACTTCTCTTTACGTCTGTTCCTATACGTGCGTCCCATTTGCGGCACTCTCTTTTACTGCGACTGCGGCTGAGATCTCGAAACGGGATTTGCGTTGTCCGTCCATTCCGTCCGTTCTTCCGTTGTCCATTCTCTTATTCTGACACTCTGGCTACGACTTTTGTTGTCATCGATGTGCTTTTTTTCTCGTTGTCAGGCCCCTCTTTGTCCTCGAGTTCCCCGTTTCTTCTACCGGATTTCATTTCTTTATTTTTTTGTTACACTTTTCATGTGTTCCAGTAGCGTCTCTTCTTATTTCGCGTTTTGCGGGAACCTTCTTATTTCGTGTTTTGCGGTATCATGGGCTCGCAGTACACTGTCACCGCCAGCTAGCTTGCTTGAATCCGTCTCCTTTCTCTTTGTCAGCACTGCTTCTAAACCTGCAGACCCCACCCTGCGGACTTCAGCCGAATTATTTTTGCCATAGGCGGGTCCCCTACCTGTTGCTCTCCATAAGGATTAAGCTAACCCCCTTTCCATCCCCTCGCCTTTTCTTTCCCCTCCCATTTGCTTTAACAACTTGACTTGCATTTTTTCGATGCTGCGCGTTATTCTCTTCCTCCTTCTTTCCCCATTAAGGGGGAGGGTAAGTGAGCTACGCGTACATAAACGCTGCTAAAAAAGGAGTCGCTGCCATGGCAAGTACTCTCGTGGAAACGTTGGCTTCAGCGACATTCCTAGTTTTATAACTTTTAAGCACTCCAAACAACCGTGTTCCAGTGAACATTGCTCTTGAGTTGAGCGTGTTTTCGTGTTTTGTGTATTGCTTTCTTTCTTCATTTCTTTTTGTTCCAGCAATTATTTTACTAATCGCAGATTTCTTTTTATTTTAGCTTAAGAACCGTCCTAATATTTTTCGCGACACGCTAAATGTGCGGACTTTTCATATAGTGTCTGTGTATTCTTTGTGTGCTTGATTTATCAACTTATATGTTTTTGTGTCTGACCCTATAGCTTTTGTTGTTAACGTTTTATTGATTTTTGTCTGTTGGCACAAACTGCAGAGTGTGCCTTTTTGTGTTCATGTTTATTTTTCTATATGTACTATCCACGCATACTTTCGAATGGAAGTTATGTGTGTGTCCGAGTATCCTTGAGGAAATGATCTCGAATCCATCCGGTTCAAAGCTGTCCGTTGAAAGGAGGGCTTTATCCAACGCATCCCGCGTATAGCGAAAACAGATACGCAGACTATTTACTTGTAAAATTCAGCCAAAGTCTGGCTACCGTTCGTGAAACTCTCTTAGTGACTGTGCTCATTCCTCGGTTTTTACTTACTCGTCGATTCGCAATGGAGGCATCCGGTTCCGCGTAGCACGGTAAAACATGTTATTTTTTAGTTCTAAACGTTTTTTTTCTAAAATTTCGTTCTTTTTGTGGCGTTCTTTTTCGCACGTCTAGGCACTAGTGCTTCGTCGTTTCACTTCCAGGCAAATATTTTCCTCGCTCCTAAACACGCTGGTTTCTCACCTAATCCAGTTAAGACCGAACAGGCGTTCTAGCGAGGGAGCAGCAAACAGTCAAGAAAAAAAAAAGAATCCTTTGATGTTCCTCCCTTTCAATTCTCGAATCCAAAGCGCCGTCGCAGAAGCGTACAGCTGGCCCCCTGCAATGCGACTGCGCAATCTGAGTGGCTGCACGCGGAAACGGGGAAAAAAAGAAAATGCGCGCAGCTGTTTATGGACGGCGCTGTAAACACCTCGGAGTGCCGAGCCTCTCGGCGCTGTGTAAATAAGGACAGACGACAGAGGTGTGGAACGAGGCACGGAAGGTAGCGGCGGGTGTTTGTATGTGTGAGTGAAGGAACGAGGGTGTTAAAGGTTGTGGGAAGCACCACAAAGACGCGCCCGTCGCGTCGTAAAAAAAAAAAAGAAAAGGAAAGGTGCGAACGCGGTATAGTGGTTTGGTGCGGGCGTTCGAAGAGCAGTAGTGGTCGCGAAATGCCAGGACAGCCCAGAAGTACTACGAAGAAGACGCTGCGGGTGGCCGCCCGCAAGCTCCCTGGGGGCGCATGCGCGGTTAGGGGTATAAGGCTGGTTGCGAAGACGCGCGCTGCCTCGTCTGCAGCGCGGTTGGAAGCAACAGGGGTTGAAGAGAGGGGGTGGGTGCCGGCCTTCGCTTTAGCGGGCAGACGACAGGGACAGCTGCCGAATCGATGCCACCGAGAGACCTCACCCTATGCACACGCTTCGAGCTGTCTCGAGCAGTGCCGCCGCGTGCCTCTCACCGAGAGAGAGAGCAAGAGAGAGAGAGATTGGAGACGCTGGTTCTCGAATAGAGAGAGATAGAGAGAGAGAGACAGCGGGCAGTGCCACCGTGTGCCTCTCACCGAGAGGGAGAGTGAGAGAGAGAGAGATTGGAGACGTTGGTTCTCGAATAGAGAGAGAAAGAGAGAGAGAGACAGAGACAGCGGGAGGTTGGCACCGAACTCCCTCCCCGAGTTGTCCCCTTTCTTCCCAAAAACCGTGTAGAAGTAGGGAGAGCCATTGGGGAAAAGGGGAAATGCGGTGTCCCCGTACGAGGGAAGCGGTGTGGTAAGCGGATATGAAGTTACGCGGCCAGCATTCGTCTGCGCGGCTATAAGGTTACGAGGGACAATGTCGGGAGAAAGGGGAACGCGAGAAAAAGCGATTTCCCCATTTTCAACCTTTACTTTCTTTGTCCGCGCTTTTTTTTTATTTCCTTTTCAACCTCAGCCGCCCAAAGGACCCCATCGCTACTCCCACGTCTGCGCGTCGCGGCGGCAATACTTGCTAGCGGTGTTGCGTAATCTCGACTAGCTGTTGCGCCTTTCTATTGATAGAAGGCGCGGGAAATACCCGTACGCCTCGAGAATTGTTTGTCAGGAGCGAAATAGGAAGTCTTAGGTTCTTCTCGGAATTGGTCACTGTCTTTTGTTGTTTTTTTTTTTTCACTCTCTCTGTAATTAGAGCCTCGAAGGAAAGAGCCCAATCTGAAGCTAGAAATCGAGGTCAGGACAGAACGAGAATGCGCCAAAAACAGCGCAGGCTGTGTATCAGCAAGGAGAGAAGATGGGAACGAGGAAACGGCACTCGGTCGGAACCGAAGAGCCCCTAAATAGCGCAAGTTCAAATCCCCCGAGAGACAGACTAGGACTACTATAAAGAGAGAGAAGCTCCACCAAGTGTCCACGTACCGGGAGGTTAAAATGATTCGATCAAGAAACATTGATTATATCCATCTATTGTGTCTCTTTCTGTCTCTTTTTAGTGGCATGAGCATCGAGTGACGCTCTTATTTCTTGCGCAGCGTCTTCGTTTCACTTCCTGAGACGACGGTGGAGGGGGGGGGGGAGGGGTCGAATATAAATAAGAGAAATATAGAAAACAAATATTACACTACAACATTTATGAGTTTCGTAATATATATGGTATCACAGCGTAAGGTTAGCTTTAAGTTGAGCTACTAAGGTGTCTGGAGTAATCAGAATTAATTAGAAATCACTGAGACGACCTTGGACGAAATTCAATATAAATAAATAAAAACAAAAACAGAAATATTACAGTACATAATTTATGGGTTTCATTATACATATGGTATCAGAGCAGAAGTTTATTACAAGCTGAGCTACTGAAGTGTCTGCAATAATTAGAATTAATTAAAAATCACTGAGACGACCGGGGACGAAATTCAATATAAATCGGAAAAAAAAGAAATATGACAAAGTTAATGGGTTTCATTATAGATATGATATTAGAGCATAAGTTTAAATACAAGTTGAGTTACTGAAGGGTTTGGAATAATTAGAACAAACTAAAAATCGCTGTTCGCAGCGAAATGCTAGACTTTAGAGGCCCGCCATGTCAGCACGACTTCGGAGAAATTCCTAGAAACCCGGAAGTAGAAAACGGAAGCAAGTACGTCACTAAGGACGTCACGCGCAAGAAGGTGCCGTGATATTTAACTGGCTAATTAATGGAAAACAGTTGCCTCCGGGTTCGGTTCGTGCGTTGCGTTCGCCTTAAGTTAACCCAAAGAACACCAACGCCCAGGTGCGAGTGCCACTAAGAGACACCCAAGTCAAAGATTAGGGTCACCTACGATATTTCAAGTTCATTATTCGCTGGTTTCGTGTCTTGTTCGTATCGTATTTAACACGCACTTACTTCGGCCTTGTGTTCTTTAGCGTCGACACTTGGTTGGTCATTTCTTTTTTTGACCACGACGCCAGGTCGACTGGTTCCGGATATGGGATGTGATGTAGCGCATGGTACAATGTAATAATTCCACTGTATTGTGAAAATTACACCCATGCTGTTAACGACTATGTCTAATTTCTTTTGGGCGCCGCGGAAGCAGCCTTCCAGGCACCATCGCCTCGCGCGAGCCGAGCGAACTCGCTCGATCTTGAAAGTGTGCCGTACGGCGGCTTTGCCTCAGCAAATCTACATTTTGCGGCGGTGCATTCTTTACAGGAGTAAAATGCATTGGTAATATTTGACAATATGTGCGTGAATTACGCCCGTACCATTAATTAATTTTGATGTTCGCTTGCCACCATAGAGAAACAAACGAACCACTCAAGCCGGGCAGCCCGTGAGGCTCCCAGGCACGGTATCACGAAAGCTGAAGCACTAGCCTTTCGTTCTACGTCAACGTGATCATCGGTGAATACTTGTAGGTGGCGTTCCGTACGTCAGGCCTAACTGCTTGAGCACTAAGCAGTTGACCCACCCGGGAGGCGCAGTGCGCTTGGTGGAAATACCAGGAATCTTTAGACGGCATTCTACAGACTGCAATGACCACGGCGGCTCTGGTCGCTATCTGGTTAACCTCCCTGCCTTTCCTATTCATGTCTCTCTCTCTCTCTCTTCTTCGTGACATATTTATACCAAGGCCTGTGAGAGTGCTGAGGGCCACGAAAGAATAGGACTCTGTTCTTTTTCGGAGGTGTTGGAGCAGAGCGCCTCCCCTGCCGGACTGGATCCGGTGGCAAAGCTGCGTCAGCAGTCTTTGATATCATTGGAGTGACTTACCACGTTTTGCGCTATGCGCTACGCGCGGTAACGATGACCAGTACATAGATTTGTCGAATATTCGTGCTTGCGGCATCGGACGCTCTTGGGCCGTTATTTCTGGTGTTTCTGTTTCATCTTTCTGAACTTCCTAGAAATTACAGTTCCTAATCACGGCAGGGCAACAAGTATCTGTACAAGTGCATAATAATTGCAAATTGTTCAATCAATCAATCAATCAATCAATCAATCAATCAATCAATCAATCAATCAATCAATCAATCAATCAATCAATCAATCAATCAATCAATCAATCAATGGGAACTGTATTACGTGATTAGGAACAAATAACACAGATTTGGTTGGGCCGATAGCCTGAGTGACTAGCGACCAGCCGAATACAAACGTCGTTGCACTTGCAACACGGTATATTTTTTTTTGTTCTTGAAATCATACAGTTTCCTACAAGAATTACTAGAGGGAACTCTGGCGCTAGTGTCTACGGGCGCTGCAATGGGAGCGGTTGTCCCAGCATGGGAATTATGGGAAGTACATGGATTTGCCTAAACTTCGTCCTTTTGGCTTAAAACGGCTTTGTGGCTTTGTAAACTCGTCATTTTCAACAGTATATTGCGCAACAAATAATTAAATAAACATCATTAAAATGGCCCGACGGCAGGATTCGAACACAGGGGCTCTAGCACAGAAGCCTGATATTGAAACTATTAAGCCAGGGTCGCATGCATCGACAAGCGAATGAAACGCCCTTATGAATTTATCGCGGGCATGCCAGTGCCTTGAGACGCTTGGCGCGTTTCGATTTGGCCACCTGGACAAGCTCAATCGTTGCAATTAGTAGCAATCGTACGCGTTCCCGGCGTATTCTGCACTTCGATGAATATAGATTGCGTCGAAATTTACGACAATAAGATTTATATAGCGTAATATACAAAGCCACAAGAACGTCTGAATGCACAAGCACGAAGATCAGACAAATCCATGTACTTCCCATCATTCCCATGGTTCCCTCTAGTAATTTTTGTAGGAAACTCTATGCTTGAAATTTATCTCTTTACAAAGTCGCAAAGCCATTTAAAGCCAGAAGTACGAAGTTTAGTCTAATCCACGTATTTCTCGTCATTTTCAAGCTGTCCGAGCCACCATAACTTGCAGCTCCGTAAACACTAGTGACAGAGATCCTACAAGCAATTTGTTTATGAAGTTCGATGGCTTGAAATGAAAAAAGAAGAAGTCGACGCACCGTCAACGTTTCATTATATCTGCTCGGCCATGGAGAACTACGGCAGAATTTTGCCTTCCAAGTTTAGTGCGCATGTGCATTAGCATTCCTGCACAGCGGTTGTGTGCAAGTTGCAAAGATACACTCAAGCGCCTACAGTTAATTGTAAACTCTTCGGCACACTTGGTTACACTTATGCATGCGAGTTCGTTGAAGCTTTATGTTGGAGGCAAATTCAAATGCGGAAACATGACAATCCGCTGCATCTCTTTCGGTTAGGTATGGTGAAAAAAAAATTTTCCTTCTATGAAACTGGGTCTTACTTCGTATTTTTCTTGGGCACTGCGCATTTTTCTTGGCGCTTCTCGCTTTCAACAAAAAGAAATATTGAAATTACTGGCAGCAGTACAATAATTGGGTTAGACAACACCAAAGATGAGAATTCGTTTATAATAAAGGTATATAATTTGTTATATATAAGAGGTTGGCCTGACCTAATGTACTCTCACCTGCCACTATGCACACACTACTCAACTGTTACAAATGTTTGTCATCTTGTGTGAGCTTGATTACGTGGGAACGTGCGTGCGTGTACACACCTGTCCTATAAAGATAACATAGTGTGATGATGGTTCTGAGTTTCGGTGGTTTCATTTGGAAACAGAAAAAGAAAAACAAGACTGGCGTTCTTCGTTTCCTTTTTGGAAGTGCAGTAGGTGCTATGAGTTTATATATTTGTTGACATAAAAGCTTGCTCTTTATCTATAGCGATCGCTCTCACAAAAGTTAGTTGCATTGCTCTGTTTATTTTACTCTTTTATCGCCTGAAATGTGAGAAATCTCCATTCAGTGTAACTCACTGCGCTTGTTTGAGGAGACGGTGCTTTTGTATAACGAGACTTTGGTGCAAAAGCGGAAGAGTGAGTCGTTATTTATGCGTCGTGCGTCACCGTTTACGCAAAGGAAAACTTGCATATCGTCGAATGCACATGTACACATCATAAAGCAACTTGATGTTGTTCACTACATCGTTCAGACTGAGCGCCATTTTGTCGCTGTGCTGTTTCACTGTCTTGTTGTTGTGGTATTCTCTTTGTGTACGGGCTTAAGTGCATGCTGCTTCAGTCGGGTTGTCATTTTTGTAGTGGCAAGAGGTGTCGCGCGCTACTGAAAGTCCTCGATCGTACTCTTCATGAAAAACTTTAGCGTTTGGCCCGCTTACCTTCAGGTACATGTAAAATGCATCATTGGTTTGATTGTGCAACCACTGAGTCCGTTTGAATGAATAAACTGGCTGTGCGACTCAAGTGTGCTAAATGTCGCTGAGCATTTCTGCGCATGTATCTACGTATGTATGTTTCGAAGGCCACCACAGTCTGTGCACGCTGGCGCCGTATTCCTATCGCAAGTACAATTCTTCGCAGTCTTAGTTGTCAGACAAAGAATTACCGACGTGTGGACGTCATGTATTTCTGGTTGCGTGCCGTTAGCAGGAGTTTGCGCGGGATCGTGAGAGCTTGTTTTGCCAATTTTGGGGGCGATTGGGATAGCTAGGGTACCAAGCGCTTTCGCCACGAATAAGTTCGAAGCTGAGATAATCGCTCTGCTGTTTACTTCATTTAACTTCCGCGAGAGGAGTTTGGGACACAATTCAAAATGTCACAGTTTCATCCGATAGGCGAAGCATCGATTGCGATAGAAAATTGTTAGAATGCTATACGAAGTAAGGATAGCAGTTTTATAGGCCGTACAAACATCGGTCGTATAAGCATGGTGTCACATGGTCAAAAGGAAACATGAGCACATCTCACTCGATGATCGCGCACACTCGCTGTCAAAACACTGGAGTGAAGAAGCGCGGCAGCACTAGCGAGCGAATAGACCTTCGTGCTTCCTCTCGCTTCAGTGCGAACTAAGTGGCGAGGACACAGCGCACACAAAGCTATCAGCACTTGGAGCACTCTGTCCCCATCGCAGATAACTTTCAAGCCGTTTCGAGCCATAGTTATTTGCAGGAAAAATTGTTAACCGTTAGTAAGGAAACATTCAATCCATTTGAGCAGGTTACGGTCCAGGTTTAAGAGATTCAGCTTGAAAAGCAGCAGGTTGTGACAAACTCAAGCTAAATCTGAAGAAACGCAGTAAACACAGGAAGCACGATGAAAAATACAGTGTAACTATGAATAAAAGATATTAGTGCAGTTTCCCTTCTGAATATGTTGCGAAAGTCATGTTGAGCTGAGGGGAAAAATGAGTTTGAGTAAAAAAAGTCAATCAATCGATCGATCGATCGATTGATTGATTGATTGATTGATTGATTGATTGATTTATTTATTGATTGATTGAACAATCACGGACTATGACAGACAGACCGTCTGGTGTTCCTTGAGCTGAACCTAATGCGTCGAACACTGGCTTGTCGCATACAGGAACCAAAATTTCCTTCTTTCTTTTTTTTTTTGTCAGGAGAACGCTCTAAGCCTCTAACAACGAATCCGCCGGGCGTCAAAATTCGCTTCGCAGGATCTTGGGACGTCATTTTACTAGGTCGCACAAGTCTTCAAGTTTTAAAAAGTTCTGCTCACATTTTCTAAAATAGTTATATAGACTGCCAACAACAAAAAAACTGGAATTTAATGTTTTACACCTCGGTATGCCCGCGAAATAGTGTACCAAACTGTCGAGTTACCAGAACATAGCCGCTAAAATGCAAAAAGTAAATGAAAAAGTAAAACCCGTAACCATTTCTGTGCCACGTCGTCGCGGCAGCGCCGTCTTAGCGCCACGGTATTTTCGCTCCCACCGGACGTATCTTTATTCGTCATGATCGCGCGTCGTTTAAGGCCTCAAGCGGACTATAAACGCTCTTCGCTGGGCCGCTTTCCGATCGAACTCGGCAGCCCTGCGCCCGAAACGCCTACGTGCTTCTCAAGGCAGCGACGCGTGCTCGCGTTGAAACCCATTTCTTTTAACTCCTCGTCTCGGCCACGCTAACCCTAACCTGCTTCTCAATTTCATTTTCCCTTCAGAGCCCGAGGAGGCTCTCCCTGCGGGGCCGGCTGTTTTCGGTTCGTGACTCTTTCATAATGCTATCGATGAGAGCGACGGAACAAGAATAGCGGAGGCGAATAGGGGCGGAGGATTCGATCATTGTGTTTGGTTCGTTGTTGTCGTCGCCATGCTCTTGTTCTGTGTTCTGAGCTCCCGATGCCTTCGGAAAGAGGAGGCGGAAAACAACAAGGAGTGCGTCAGCGAGCTTCAGTCGTCAAGATGGCGGTGTGCGCGACAGCTAATCGATCCGCGGGGTCAGAGATTAGCGGTAGAGCGACGGAATCTTCCGTGCGTGGTGTGATTGGAGTGAGGCGTGCAAGCCAGACGCTAGGTGCGCTGTGGTGGTGCGTCGTATTCAGTCGGCGGGCGCTTCTTCAATTCGCCGTGCCCCTTTGCGCACGAGACAAACAGAAAGAGAAACGTTGAGTTGTTGAGGACCGATTCATTGATTGATTGATCGATCAAGTGAGTGATTGACTGATTGATTGATTAATTATATTTATATAACTAAATAATTGACTGGACTGACAAACTGAGTGAGTGACTGATTGAACGAGCTGATTGAACTGGTCGAACAAGAACATCAAAGCGACTGATAGATAGATTGCTTGATAGTCTGATTGATTGGTTTGTTGACAGATTGATTGATAGATTTCATCTGTTAAGCACAAGGACGGCGTACACAATGTGGAGTCCCTCTGACAGATCTGCCCAAACATGTGGGAATTATGCCAATTTCCTCGTGGACCTGACCAGTACGATTCTTTGAAACCGGCGGATTAAAGGCATTTGTTTCCTCTCCCTCCATTCCTCTCTCTCTCTCTCTACATGTTTTTGTGTGTCTTGACGATTGTGTTGTTCTTTTAGACATTAAACGTCCTTCTTTCACTATAGTTTTCATCGCCGTTAATGGTCTTGTTTCGAAAGTGTTTTCTTGCTTTGTTACCTTTTTTTTTTCATCGTTTCTTCTCTAGCTAAGACTTCGGGATAGAAGGCCGTTTAAGTGGACAAACTTGCTCGTTTTAGCAGCTAATAAAGAATAAAGGAGAATCGTCCAGCAACGTATCGGAGCCATATGAAGCTACAGCAGCTGACTGCGAACATATCATGGTTATACTAATCATGAGCTTAAGCTACATCATGCATCTTCTTCATGCATGTGTGCATGAGGTTTAATCATTTGTGTGCGCGTCGTTTCCACTGCTTCAGAAAGGTTCGATGTGTCTTTCAAAACGTCGGTGGCATCAGATTACAAGCATGCAAGATTCTCCGTTTTTATTTCATTTACTTCATGCTTACATTTTCAGTGATTTGAAGCTAAAGTGCCTTTAACACAAGGCCTAGCAGCAAGTGTAACTAGTCATGACGTAGATTTTCAAACACTCGACGGACACAGCACGCATGAAGCCTACCGCAATATTTTCGATCACCTATGGTCATGTGAGACGGCTGCTGTAGCTAGCATTTGCCATTAAGTTGGATTGCTCGTCCTGGTTCAGGTGGCCACGTGTGTTTGTGACTGCGTAATTGATTGTCTGGTGATATGCATTGCACGAGTGAAACGTGATTCTACAGGAATGTCCTTTTATTGGGAATCTTCGAATCTGGATCCCTTTCGAGACAACCGTTAACGAGATGTTCTATACGAAATGTATCGGCGTTTCACTTATGCAAGAAAAAAAATCATCCTTTATCATTGCTATAAAAATTAATTCCCCCTCCCCCTCAAAAAAAGAAAGACAGAGAGAAACGAAGGAAGTACGAGAATAATGTTCTTTTATCAAGAGCTCAAGCACGGTTTTCTTTTCCAAAATTTTTGCTGACTGTAACGCATTGTCATTTAGAGTGTTTTGATATGGCTATTTCATGAAGTAAATACAAAGATTCCTAGTTTAGGTGCTTCAAGTGTCAGAAACCTTCGTCAAGTCGCCTAACGTCGACGAAGCCCACATCTGTACTGGCAGCCTCGGTGCTATCAGGCAGCTCCAACGGGTAACAAAAACGTCGCGTATTTGTGAGCAGCTCTGCAAAATTCGCAAGACTTCTTCACATGTGAAGATTACTGTCTACCAAGCGCAGGCACATGATCATGACGACAACAATAGCTTTCCGAACCGCAGTGCTCACTTTTTCTAGAACTTATTGAACTTATAGAACTCATTGAGAGGAAAGACAGAAAGGCCGACCTGAGCTAGCGCGCTCTAATCTGCTACTCTACTACAGCTGCTCGCCTAGCTTGGTGTCCTGCAGAAACTTCAACAGCGCCTTAGTTGCCCGCATTAAAGTTGCAGTGTCTGGCCATGGGCCGAGGATAGCGTCCTCCGACAGTAGCTGCCTGCCAACGCTGGCTAGGGAACTTCTGGACACCTGTAACTCCTCCTCTTTCCCTTTCCTATAACCCCAGCCAGTTCTCGTTGCCCGAAAATCTATCCTCCGGTGGTGCACGCGTGACGTCACCGCCCCGAGTCTCTGCTCCCTTCCCCTCAATCTGTCTCTGATGAAGGGAAGTCTATTTCCGAAGACTTCGGGCCGGGGTTGTCCTTACACCGGCCATCATTTGTGCTTGGGTTCAACCATGTGAAGACGAAGTCCAGTGTCCACAGTGCTCCGCTCCCACGTCGGCAGCGAGTTCCCGCCACCTACTTTGGGCGTTCCCTTGGACAAAGACAGTTCTCGAAAGGCCACTTAGTTGTGTGCAGTTAAGGGCTGGCCAACCTGAAAGCTATGAAAGATGGATCGTGGACAACGCGGTGTATAAGTGGCTTTTGTTATACCCGTATAAAACTGGCCTTGATGCTTGCGTTTATATTTCGTCCTAAGTTATGCCACGTGGCAACCAGAGTGAATAAAATAAACAGCATGTGCAATTGCCGTATCGTCGGTACTATTGTATTGTCGCTTTGATATGTTCGAGGAGTTGCGGATCATTTAAAATGACGTATAAGTTCGTTTGATATATTTGTACGTTCCGCTAAATTTACAAAAAAGTACCTTGCTGTTTTTACAAAGACAGGCCTTCGCGCAGCGAAACACCGGCGTCAAAGCGGGGAGCTTCGTCCCGGCTTCAATGCTTCAACCGTTCCTCGCTTCGCCAAACCTATGGCCTGACATTTGCGAACAAATAAAGCAAATGAAATCTATAAAAAAGTTAGACGCTCCATTCTAACAAACAACCTTTATGCATCTCGGCGTTGAACTCAGTTGCCATGCTCGAACGTTCTTTCAACGCAGAGAGAACTAGCATTATCAAAATGCAGAGAAGCGTAAAGCGCACGATGCTTCGTGAAAGAAGAAAACGTTGTATAAGTAAGCCTATAGTAGTATAGTAAGTAGATATACGAATACTCTCGAGCGCATACCCTCGATGGTCGCATACAAAATGCAAAAGCGAAACGAACGATGGCTCTTGTTCGCATTGGTTTGCAGCCACTTCGAAGACGTGTTCGGTTCTGTGCAAGATGCGCGTGGCGAGCTTTGGTTCCCGCCTGCCACGTGGCCCGCGTGACGAAAAAAAACAAGCCGCCGCTGGAAGTCATGTTCAAAGAGGATGGCGTTGGTGCTTGACGCTTACTCACAGGGCGCCTGGTGAGAACCATACTTGCGGGTAGCGACACCCTGGCACCCATTCGCGTTTACACGTTATTTGCAGCGAAGGTTGCGTAGATGAGTCCTCTACACTCCCTTGCTCTCTTCTTTTTTTGTTATCGCCGTAGTGCGCTGCATTATTTACTGTTTTAACTACGTGCTCTTGTCATCCTTCCTCGTAGAAACCGCTCTTCTCTTCCCGATATCGCGAGAATAAAGTTAACAAAAAGAAACCTCTCCTTACGTCAATCTAGAATAAGCTTAACGCATTTCGCAATCTTTCTTTGTTCTCCGCGCTAACGGAAGGCATTACGGGGGATCTTTCGCTGACGAGGCATATAGAAAAAGCCGCGTTGAGGCAGCCAGGCGTCACACTTCTCGCGCCACTGGATCATTACGCTCGAAAAATGTCTTTGGACCGGAGCCAGCGGCAAAGGCGCCCTGCCGGTTTCTTACGCTTTTGTTCTCCCGGCTTCTAATAAAAGCATCGCGAAAAATACGCGACGCTGGCACTCGTTGTACGGCACCCCGGTTCAGAGGAAACCAGATCGAAGCCGTGACCAGCTTTTGGCACCGCTTCAAGACTCTACGCGATGGCTTGGTGGGGAGGGAGATAAATTCATGGTTTCTGGAGAGGGTGCCCGGGGGGCATAGCCTAATTAACTTTCCTCCAAGCGGAAACCGTGCGTCGGACGTCAATGCGGAAACAGGAGGCCTTCCGTGGCGAAATTCGGAAGTGGCCAGTTAAATCTTACCTCCGATAAAAAAGCGCTTCCTGCGCCAGATATGTGATCAAGCAATTTGAGTCGCTCGAAAGGCGGGCGTGAGGCGCCGGCGTCTCGATTCAATTTCGAGTCTGTCAAAAGGAAATCAGTAAGCCGGGTAAGCGAGAAAAATTTAGGAACGTGGCAAGTGTCGAGTTTCTCCAACGAAGGCTTCTCGTGAATGATCAATAAGCGCTGCCATATATCTAATATGCCCTCCACGTACTAAACAATCTTTTCTTTTTCTTTTTCTTGCGCAGATGTCTAATTTTTCGCCACGGCATTTGAAGCGAGAGCGAGGGAAGCTTATATGTTTTTGCTGGGATTCGATGGTGATTATATTCCCGCCCACACACTACTTCTACTACGACCTACTGGCATGTACGTGGAAACGGGCACTTCGCTATGATTGTGCATGTTTTCAATTTTAAATGTCTTCCCTCCCAAATTTACTGGAATAACTGTTCACAGTTCAGACATAGACATCATCCTGGAATGAAATGATGTGTCCCCAATCTAAAACTTTATATGTAAAAGCGACCTAACTTGCTTGATCTTTCACTCACGCATTGGCCCAATCAATCGCTCAATCACACGCTGACCCACTTGCTCACTCTACTCACATACCTATCTCACTAAGTCACTTACTCACACTCGCTTACACACACACACCCACTCACTGTTGAGAAAGTGACGGAGAAAGTAAGGCAAAGTGGATAGGTTAACCGCGATATAGCAACCGGTTTTAAGCCCTGCATTTGGGGAGGGAGAAGCAGGGTTGAAAAACATCGACTGGACCTAAGGAGGAAGGCAGGGCCACGTAAGCAGATCTAGACACAAGAAACGGAACGTTACGTGTCTAAAACATTTCGCCCAAGCCAACTGTTAGTAACTCAGGGGACCAACTGCAATGCATGCTCACTGACCTGGAGAGGCAAAGCAGAAGAGTGGGTCTAAAAATTAATCTGCAGAAAACTAAAGTAATGTTTAACAGTCTCGGAAGAGAACAGCAGTTTACAATAGGCAGCGAGGCACTGGAAGCCGTAAGGGAATACATCTACTTAGGGCAGGTAGTGACTGCGGATCCGGATCATGAGACAGAAATAATCAGAAGAATAAGAATGGGCTGGGGTGCGTTTGGCAGGCATTCTCAGATCATGAACAGCAGGTTGCCATTATCCCTCAAGAGAAAAGTGTATAATAGCTGTGTCTTACCAGTACTCACCTACGGGGCAGAAACCTGGAGGCTTACGAAAAGGGTTCTACTCAAATTGAGGACGACGCAACGAGCTATGGAAAGAAGAATGATAGGTGTAACGTTAAGGGATAAGAAAAGAGCAGATTGGGTGAGGGAACAAACGCGAGTTAATTACATCTTAGTTGAAATCAAGAAAAAGAAATGGGCATGGACAGGACATGTAATGAGGAGGGAAGATAACCGATGGTCATTAAGGGTTACGGACTGGATTCCAAGGGAAGGGAAGCGTAGCAGTGGACGGCAGAAAGTTAGGTGGGCGGATGAGATTAAGAAGTTTGCAGGGATGGCATGGCCACAATTAGTACATGACCGGGGTTGTTGGAGAAATATGGGAGAGGCCTTTGCCCTGCAGTGGGCGTAACCAGGCTGACGATGATGATGATGAACTGTTACGAATAATACGCAGCAATGCGTCCGACGCCTTGCTTATAGGCTGGGCGAGCGGCGAAGCCCCTGCAATGGTGTGTGATGCAGGTGAAAATTTTTCAGAGTGTCATAACGAACAAGTCGTGCGTTATGACATTTCGTCCGTTACCCTTTCCCCATCCCTGTAGACGCAAGTCTGACAGCAAAAAACTGCGCGATGATCCTCTCTCGTACTGCTGAATAAAACGTCATGAAACGTTCGTTCGAGAACGCTAAGGCACTATAGAGGACCATTGGCTGTATTTTGGCCTTGTGGCAGCGGCTCGCAATCGCCTAACGAGAGCGCGAGAACGCTGAGAAAAGTAAACGGCTGTAGGTGACTTTCACTACACTCCTAAACAAATGTACACCCTTTGCGGTGTATATTTGCCGCACAACAGTCATCGTCATCTGCACTGCTTGCGTTTCCTTTCTTGAAAACGCTGCACTCGCGACTTTCCTGTCGAGAATGCTCTGTCATGCTGATAACGCGCATGACAGAGATTCTGAGATGCTCTACGCAGTATAATGTAAAAGCCTGATGTTTCCTAAAAAAATATAATGCCAGTTGATAGAAAGCATTCCTCCTTGTGTGCCTTTCTTTGTTCCCGTTTGTTTAGCGCAAAGTTTCCGGGTAGCCAAACGGAACTACCTCTGGTTAACCTCCCTGCCTTTCTCTGCATTATTTTCTCTCTCTCTTCACGATGAATCATTTCCAACAAGGCCAGGTCGCAGTGATGCAGCAGTGAGAACTTCAGAGCTGGGTTGAGCTGTGTCCTTCTGGCCTTTCCCTTACGTCGCCGACGACTGTGATCGTCGTCAAGCTTTCTCATCGAACCGCGTCCTCAGCTCTGCCATTGCTATGAAGCACCCCCTGACCCCCACAAAGAAAAACGAAAATTTTTCCTGCCAGACCTATTGGGATTAAATTCATGCTAGTCATTTTTTACTGGAATGTCAGTTGAATCTGTCCGTGACTCTAGCAGCTTTGAAGAGACAATCGAACAAGTGTTGATGTTTGCAAGTGATCATTACAATTATTCTTTATAATCGCTATAAGATCTTAGACCTCTTTCAGAGACAAACGTTCTTGATCCACGACCCAACTTGCTGCTTTCTTAGAAAGCGACGCGGATACCGCTACAGCGGGGGCGGCTCTATTTGTGGGCGAGAGAGGGCGGCCGAGCTATATCGCCACGGTAGTGAATACATCGCGTTTACGTGCTCTTCGCCAGACACGCAGGGACAGGTCCTTTTCCATTCAGATGAATTGACCCAACGTGACTTCACCAGCGCTCATGTCAGCGCCATCTGCGCGACAAAGCCGATAGGACACACGCTCTCGCCCAGTGAACGCAACGATCCCGCGCGCTTTTCTGCGGATGAAATATGTCGAAGTTTGCTGCATATAATGGTCATTCATACACACGCGTTGCTTATACAGCAGTTTGAAAAAAAGAAACGTAAAAACGGCTATTCATTGGTGCGCCTTACGTTAGGCTCGCAACTCTCGCCTATTGTTCGGCGCCACGCGGTGTGATGGACGGCGTTGTCCCATCCCGAGTTCCTTTCGGGGAAGACGCCAGAGCATCTGCGTCTCTGGAAGTGTGCGTGGTCGTTTGAAACTGTGCGCTCGATGGCGCGACAAGCGCGCGAATGCATCGCTGATCGCCGTTCCGAGATCGACCGGGGGGGTGGAAATGGTAATTCGCGCAGCCAGCGCGAGGTCTAGCAAACGCTGTCGTTAGCGTTCCCCGTTCTTCGGCGACGCCGCCTCCCCGCGGCGATCGCTGTTTGCCACCCTAATGAGCCGCTGACTTTCGGAAAGCATTCACTGCGCACCCCGTCCCCAGATTGCCTTTCCCGTAGTGCGCGCGACAATGCAGCGAAGCCGAAGCGCTCGGGCTGTGGCGAGAGCGCACGCCGGAATGACGACTCCTTGTGAATAGGTAATAGGGCAGCTTGAACGAACGACATCGATGCAACGATCATGGATGCTGCATCTGTGGACCGACTTTAGGCGACACCCCTCTTTTTTTTCACCCTTAGAACGGTGGTGGCAGTGACATCACAAAGGGTGGACCAAGCCTAGCGTTTCATAGTTAGTATACTTTGCTTCACCTCAACAAATCATTCATTACTAAATCCCTATGCTGCCTTTATTATATCGTCGAGAGAGAGAAAAACAAGAAGAAAAATATAGAAGGCAGGGGTGCTAACCAGAAAAGCGTCTGGTTGACTACCCTGCTCTGGGCGGAGGGGAAAGGGAAATAGAACGGAGAGAAAGGAAGGTGAAGAAATGTGTGCACGTGTGGCGGACAGCACCACACAGACAAAGGCGCTCGTATGGCTCACGGCATTGGCTTGCTTATCTTTTATTGCATGCATCTTGCTTCTTCCATTGCCAAGCTTTCTTTCTTACTGATCTTAGGCTACTTCCTACTCATATTCTGGTATTACGAAGAAGTGGAGCTGGAAAGCTCATGTAACGCACACAGAAGATAACTGGTGGTCCATTGAAGTAACAGGGTGGGTAACGAGGGAAAGTAAACGAAGTCGAAGTCGGTGGAAGGCTAGGGGGTGTGATGGCGTCCGCTAACGCAAGACAAAGGTAAAATGTTCTGTTTAAAACGTGGCCGCTAAGACGTTTTTCCAGCTGCGCAATCCCTTCCGGCGTGTGCAGTCCGCAAAAGCATAGACTTAGAGATTCGTTTCTGTTACTAGAAGCTACCGTCGCTGGGACGTGGATTTGTGCAAAAACTTTCGAATATGGCTGTTGGAGGCATTCGTGCTGCAGTGGCCATAAACGAGGATAAATATTACGGCGATGATCACGATTGTCTTGCAACTCGTGCGGTGGAGCCAAGACAACAGGAAAAAGGGTTTCTGCATTGTCCGCTTGTGATCGGCCTTCGCGATATGACGGCTGAACAGGAGATTCTCGGAAAAATTACTAGCGCGGCCATGATCGAGCCCTGATCCCTTCTGTAGAGCATGCATTCAGCTCTTGTTACTGAATACCCTACGTGAGCCCCAGCCTTCCCCACACTGCTCAGTGTTAGTCAGATGGAATATGGGGAAAACTTCGGGGCTATTGTCCTCCTGCAGTGCCGGTATGATGATTTGGCAAGCGTAGTCGCGAAGTTCACACGTGAAGTTCACACGTGAAGTTCACACGTTAAAAATTGTCCTGACTTCGGACGATTTTCTCGAAGCAACCTTGTCATGGTGAATTGTTCGTATGACAGTGATGTCGAGACGCATTTATTTTTCACCATCACTAGGTAGCTTTTAAAATACCATGAAGACTTGTTTACAACACCGAAAATAATTATCCGCGATTAAGTTACTGTACTGAAAATTAAGAAGTAAAATGAACTTGACGAAGGCTTGACTGAGCTAGTTGGTCAGTCATGCTTGGAAGCACTGTTGAGGTTCCAAGTGAAGTGAAAAATTTGTGGACGTTAAAGTGCTTGAAATAAATGCCGCCATGGCAACACTCAGTAGCGAACCATAAGAGAAGCTGCAACGACTACAGCATCTAATTTTACGCGACCAATCTACATCTATCAACCGTCGCTGGGGCATGTATTTAGACACCAACTATCAGAGATCACCTTGGAGATTATATATATATATATATATATATATATATATATATATATATGTATATATATATATATATATATATATATATATATATATATATATATATATATATATAGAGAGAGAGAGAGAGAGAGAGAGAGAGAGAGAGAGGAGAGGGAGAGGAGAGATAGATAGATAGATAGATAGATAGATAGATAGATAGATAGATAGATAGATAGATAGATAGATAGATGGATGGATGGATGGATGGATGGATGGATGGATGGATGGATGGATGGATGGATGGATGGATGGATGGATGGATGGATGGATGGATGGATGGATGGATGGATGGATAGATAGATAGATAGATAGATAGATAGATAGATAGATAGATAGATAGATAGATAGATAGATAGATAGATAGATAGATAGATAGATAGATAGATAGATAGATAGATAGATAGATAGATAGATAGATAGATAGATAGATAGATAGATAGATAGATAGATAGATAGATAGATAGATAGATAGATAGATAGATAGATAGATAGATAGATAGATAGATAGATAGATAGATAGATAGATAGATAGATAGATAGATAGATAGATAGATAGATAGATAGATAGATAGATAGATGTCGGAATTGCCTGTAGTATCCTAAAAGTAGTAATCGCATTAATAACAATAACTTCCGTAGCTTCTTATTTTTTGCTTATCTTCTTTCCTAAACCGCGAAGCTGTCTCACTTATGAAACTGTGGAGCCTCTATTGTAGCTTCACGCTACTTCAGGTTTACACTAAGTTTTTATTTCATTAAGGTTCCTTAGCCCAGAGGATTTGCACAGAACTCATTCATTCGGTTTTAACTCCAGATGAAAGCAGTCTCTAAAGCAGCGTGATAACAACTTCCTTTGCCTGACAAGTTGAACAATAAGCGTCGCCTTGCGAAAGCTTATGGCGAGAATTAACCGCTTCATTAACTTTGAGCTATAAACGGAACGCGGAAAAGTGATAAGGAGCGAAAACATTCAGCGCGCACGAACGGGCGCGTCCGGTGCTTTACGGAATGAATGAATGGGCGCGCTCCCCTAATACGCAAGAAACACTTAGCCGGATCAATAAATAAACCCGGGAGTGGGGGAAAGCGTGGGAAAGGAAAAGTGGCCGCGACATTTTTATGCGAAACGGGAGCAAAGACTAAATAGCAAAAACAAATTTACGAACGCAGATGACACAGGGCTTTCGTAAAGGGCAGGGCAGATCACGGTGGTTTCTCCGCCTAGCAGCAGGTCTGGCAATATCGCCTCGACGTCGCAGCAGGAGGGTGGTGTAAGGAGAAAAGGAAGATAGCCTGAAGGACTCATTGCGTGGTCAGCAGCGATTTCTGTCACGTCGACGTGTGTCGGGCGTCCCTGGACAGCCGCTCCTCCTCTGAATCTTCTTCAGTACATCAACCTCCCCGCCACCCCGCTCGCTGGGAATCCACCGTCAAGCTATCTCATTGGCATTCGAGCGCTCGACGTAGCCGTCACGCTCGATACGTCACCGCCGGCAGCTGCCGCAATCTGGTGCGCCCGCTTGCGGGGTTCGCGCGAAAGCCGTCGGAAAGGAGAAGGGAAAGGGGAAATGAGAGAAGAGGAGGAGACCGTTGGTGTCCGTCTCGGAGAGGAGGAAACGTAGGGAAGGATTGCACTTACCTTGCAGAAAAGGGCTGCGCGCTGTACCTAGCTTACTTAGAGCGGGCGCCGGCGAGCGAGTTGTCGAGAAATCGGTTGCCTGAATGTAATCGGCCACATTCCTTTCCCCTCCCCTCCCCTCCGCTCGAATTCTTAGCACGAGTGAAGCCGAACGCCCAGGGAGCGCGAAGCGACAAGGCAATCATTTTAGGCTGCCGCCGTACACGGCGTTCAGCGTTGAAAAAAAAAAAAAGAAGTTTCAGAAGCTTGGTTCCGGCCCCGCTCTAGACTGCCATTAGTGCTCGCTTGCGCACGCGCCCGCGCTCTAAACCTTCTTAGTAACGCTCTTAAAAAAATGAATAAAGATGGCAAAGCTCTACCTCCTGATGCTGACTCGCCGCTACGAGTGGCCGACTAATTATAACGCTAAAGCGCGGCCTATTTGCTTTTTTTTTTCGCCTGCAGGTCTGCTTCTTGACTTCTTTAGTTTGTATTTTTGTTGGTTTCTAAATTAATTCGCGGCACAAGCCAGGATCTCGCGCTCTGGTTTTCGGGGAGCTGGTCACGCACCCGCCTGCTTAGTTTTAGTAAAGCAGGCGATGACGAAATTGCTTCAAGGGAAGCGAATGGCGTAGAATGAAATGGGTACGCGATGGCGCAGTTTCTAGAGGTGCCACGTTAGCATCTACTCGCTCGTAGAAAAGGTTTCCTTTTGCCTATCACATTTATTTGCCTCGTGTGATTCTGTGGCGTGAAAACGCTATTTTCTACGGGTCTTTCGACAATTACAACTGGTACCTTATGATTCGACATCAATACCCCCCGTTGTTCTGCGTCAGTGTAACGAGGGGGGTAGGGGAGCTTCAATATCGATAATAATTGAACGATTTACGTATATACGGATAACGTTACGATGACTCCTGTGGCTGTACCTTATACCCTTTCTGTAGCCCTATGGTCACGACTCTTTCAGCCAGCGTGTTCTGTTTGCTTGAATGACTTAATAGCAGTTGAGTATAAAATTTATAATTAAACCGAATGCTAATTTACAGTCCTTCTATAATCCTCCCGAGGCTATCATGTAGCTCTGCCACCTCCAACCATCCTACGTGCGATAGAGCAACTAATGAAAGTCGCAGGTCTGCGCGTCACACCCAGGAAAGTGACTGCGTAAGCTGGAGGTGGAACGGCTTCATGGGAGCTCCATTTTCGGCAGCGCGCACTGGAAGGTCTTCGCGGCGAAGTCTCCTTGCGTTGTTTTCGCGAGAACGAATTGAACCGTCCTGCCCGGCGCGACGGCGAGCTATGGCTTGCACTGCTCTCTGTACAGCGGTCTGCTGAGCCCGACGTCGCCTGGTTGCAGCAGCGCGCGCAGCGATACGATTCGCTTCTTCAGCGCGACTCGTACCTTACGAGGAGGCGCCGTAGCGTGTAACGAAGAGTAAACACGGGTATCGAGACTACGCGGCGCAAAAGTCACATCGCTTGACACGTTGCACGATACGATACAACTGCTGCATGGCGCGACACCTGGCGTAGTACAAGGCAACTGCATTGCAAAGTTTGCACACCTCGACGCTACGCGGCGCGCATTTGGCATCGTGTGGCGAGTGGCCCGATGCGATGCTGCCGCTTCTGGTGATGGTTTATTGGCGTCCCCTTTAGAACGGGGCGCCGACAAATGGTCACCTAGCCTGCTTGAGTTAATCAGGCATGCTACACACGCAACTACTGCATGACGTGCCACCTGGTGCAATAATATGGAACTGCAATGCAAAGTGCGTACGTATCAACGTTACGCAGCGCGCGGGTGACATGACGTTGAAAACAGTGAATTGGGGTCTCATTTATCCTACTAGCGTAATGAACAAATGGTGCAAGAAAAGGTTCCCGGACTGCCGTATGCGGACGATACAGTGCTACTAGCGGACAATTCGAGAGTTATGCAGCCACTTGCGCATGTCTGTGGCAATGCAGCGACACATTTAGGCCGAAGTTTAGCATAGATACATTAGCAATAATGATCTTTAATGAAAAGACGAGTAATTGCGTGGTGCCGATTCAACAGCAAGTCATACCCATAGTTAACCAATATAAATACCTCGGAGTATACATAAATGAAGGAAAGATTTACTTAAGCAGCCACCAAAATAACATGAAAATAAAGAAGAGGAATGCAGCTATAATGAAACATACAACACTTTGAGGCCACAATAAATATGAGGTGGTGCGTGGAATCTGGAAAAAAGCAATGGTGTCATTGTTAACGTTCGCATATACCATTCTGTGTTTCAAATCAGATATCTTGTCGGGGTTCGAAGTTGACCAAAGATCGGTAGGCTGGTTGGCTTTGTGAGCCCACGGTCAAACCACACATGAGGCAGCACAGAATGACATGGGTTGGGCCTCGTTTGAAGTCAGTGATGCGCAGAGCAAAATTAGTTTTGAAGAAAGATTCAGAAACGTGGATCAAAATTAATGAACGGTTAAAGTGCACAAGAATCTGTACTTGAAAAGCGTGGACACAGAATGGAGGAAGAGGTCAAGAAAGTTGGCGACCAAACAATACAGAGTAATTGAAACTGTAAATAGATGACCAGGAGTCACCAGAAAGAAAGTGATAGAAACAGAGACAGCAAACTGGATGCAAGGAACACATAGAAAAATACCTTGGAGATTTACAAGATTGCGAAGAAAGAAATTAAAAGGGAAAATCTGTACGATAACACAAAGTTATATGTCTTACTATTTGAGGCTCGTGCTGGTTGTCCAAGGAGAAAAACTTACCGGAGCAAGTATTTCGCAACAAGATCAGGCATGCGCATGCTGCAGCAGCGAACATCCGGAGACCACTCAGCATCTCTTAATGGGATGCGAATGTATTCATCCAGTGAGACCCGTAGGTATCGTACACCGCCAGAAGCGCTTGGATTTAAAGTGGACGGAAGCATTAATCGGTCAGCAGCCGAGATGCGCTAGAGACGTTTAGGGTACGATTGTTTTAGGGCAGATACTGATGCGACCAGATTCATTGCAGGCATAGGTAGTTACGCAAGATAGATCGAGAAGTTTTGAATAAGAAGAAAAAATAATATGGAAATGTATGCAAAGACGTTAGAATGAAATACTCGTACAGCATACTTGATTAAATCAAGCAGGCTAGGTGGCTCTTTGTCCGCACCATGTTTCAAAGGAGATGCCCATAAATCATCATCATCATCACCGGCACTCCTCACGCGCTGGGACACCTGTATAGGGCATGTTTCCGCAGCAGCTAGCAAGCGCTGGCGTGGCGCAGTGGTAGTGGTAGAGTAGCTGATTCCCGCGCAGAGGGCCCGGGTTCGCTGCCGGCAGGCACTGGGTAATTTTTTTCTTATTCCTGGCGACAGCTCCCACAGTCACCGGCTGCGGCGGTGACGGCGGCGGTGGACAACATCGCCAACCGAAAAAGGCTATTGGAATGAGCCCATAACAGCTTATGCTGTAAAGCTATTTGTGCCGGCCAATGAAACTGGGACATTCTGCTATATGCGTAGGTGTACCACTTCCTGATTTCTTCCAAAGCTTTGCATACAGAGAATATCCCAAAATGTATTTACTGGCATTCTTTGAGAAAACAAGTACATCGACTCATTAACGAAGCGTAGTTCCAAACCTTCATCGTTCAAATTGAATATAGTAAATTATTTTGTAGCGGTGAAGACATGGTGTAGCACAGAAGCCTCCTACTACCGGAGTCATAAGGCATAGTTTCCTTTCAAACTTTATCTAGAGAAAAGACGGCTCATTTGGAACATC
Source organism: Dermacentor albipictus (assembly GCF_038994185.2). Classification (NCBI taxonomy): domain Eukaryota; kingdom Metazoa; phylum Arthropoda; class Arachnida; order Ixodida; family Ixodidae; genus Dermacentor; species Dermacentor albipictus. The sequence goes on along the minus strand of NC_091826.1, from coordinate 53,918,432 downwards.
ATTAAATGTTGACTCTCAGATGCTTGGAAAAAAATGTTACACTGAACTATGGCCTTTTTAAAGGCACAACTGTGTTTCTTTCCACTCTATACAGATTGTGAGACGAAAATAGTCATACAAGGTCGTTGCAATAACTGGATAACACAGAAATGTGTTGGTGATTTAGAATTCCCAGGCAAACCGAGACTTGATTGTGCTTACCTCTCAGCCGACCTTTATCGGTGGCACTGATTAGTAAGGAATCTTTTTTTTATTGCGGAGTCAACGATTGATTGTTTTTGTTTTTGTTTACAAGCCATCCTCATAAAACCTGACTCACCTGCTGCGTTAAGCCCAATGGCTAGGGCGTAGCGCTGTTCAGCTTAAGGTTGCGGGCTCGATGCCGTCCGAGTCGACGGAATTTCAATGAGGGCGAAAGGCAAAAAAAAAAAAGCTCGCGTACTTAGATTTAGGCATTCATTAAAGAATTGCCGGAGGTCAACAATTATCCAGAGCCCCCACTACGGCGCGCCTCATAACAATATTGCGATTTTGGCCCGTAAAATCGAGTGGCTTATTTGTAAGCATAACTTGTCGTTCTTTCTGTTAATTTCGTTACGTTGAACATTTAAGACTGATCGCTTCACTTCCCTCCCTCTCATGTGATTATAGCCTTCTGTGCGAGAGCTGGATTACCGGGGTGTGCGAGTACGTAAATCAAACTGTTTTTATTTTTGGTAGATTTTCCTACATTTCGTTAATTGCAGAACGATACAGCTACGCTTCTGCGTTTCAGGTGGAAAAGTCAGCCGTCGGAGTTTGCGGTTTCCGCCGCAGTGTGAAGATGGGACGAATGTATCCCTAGCGTAATGTAAGGTGCACTGCGCCATACTCCAGCCCTCCTACTCTTACCAACACTATGCTACACCTTTATTCGCAGTCATTTTACTTATTGCGTATCATCCTGGGGTAATACGTTTCTGATCCGTCTGTTCCCATTACAGCCTTAGCAGAACCGAGCCATCCGGTTACGCACCTTCACTCCTTTCCGATCTAAGGCCCTTTAACGCAACCCTCTGGGAATATAAAGTCATTACACTGACTCTTGTGTTGAACTATCACCTTGTCATCACACTGTTAAAAACCTCAAACGGCCTTATTCTCATAAACGCACTCTAATAAAAATCGTCGTGTCACTTTCAAACGGTAAATTGCTCATGCGAACCAAAACATTCCGAGAACACTGGATTTAAAAAAAATAATAACTCTCTTGCTACCGGAAGTGCGCAGTAATTATGGTCAGCACGCAACCCGATCTGCTACAGTAGCATTTTAGAGTAATTTGACTAATAATTTAAAGCGCTTTCTTCTTTTGTTAGATTTAAGAAAAAAAATCAAACTTGTCCCATTTCTAACACTAAGTTGATTTGCTATATACTTCTCGTGCTTACTACTAGCCTTTTATTTGTTTTACTGAAAAATGTATAATAGTTTCATCACTGTTGCTTATCTTTACGCCATGCGCCCCGAAATAGAAAGCCTCCTTGCAGCCTTGAGGTATGGGACCTCCATCTGTATGGTAAACCCCATATGGATCACCATTGTAAGCAATATACTTCTTTCTAGCTAATAATTTACTAATTAATTAAGATTTATTGGTATACTACTTAATCATTAAAACAATAAGTTCATTTGAATGTTTATTTATTTATTTGTTCAGTAACTTGCATAAGTATTCGCTAAACAAAATTCACAAGACTATTGCCGAAGAAGTTGAATTTCGCTTGTTTTGTAGATCCCTTCCTAACACTTAGTGTCTGTTGCCGTACGGTTTTATTTTGTTTGTTTGTTTGTTTGTTTATTTCTTTGTTTCCGTGGGTGCGTGTGTGTGCGGGCGGGCGAGTGGGCGCGCGCGCTGGCATGCATATATGCAAGTGCAAATGTGAATCAACTATGACACACGTGTCGAATCCTAGTGACATCTTGTTTGCAGATTTCATTCTGTATTTCTCGTTCTCCACTTATCCCTGCTCTCCATAGGCTCCTGGTACAGCATATCCGACATGTCCTCATATGTGGAGTACTTCCTCCGTGTTTTTCGTTTCTCGCAATTGTGACAAATCGCTCACATGTTCTCTGTCAAGTAAAGTAACTCACCTAAATTTGAATGCTCAAGGAACTTCATCTTGCAGTTCACGAAAACTTTATACGTCCGATGAAAAGGAACTCCAGAAGCTATAGAGGATGGCACGCGGTGAGCGGGCAATGGACGTGGCTAGCCCATTTGTCATCATTTCAACGTTGGAAGTTACGTACTTAGTCGATGAACACAGTTTGAGAAAAAAGGAAACACCATATAACGCTGACCTTAGGTCATCATTTATCTACGTCTTACGCTCACAAATGGAACTTTACCACCACGCTGCGGCAACTGTAAAAAAGGAGCCTATTCTTTGCACATAAAGGCGGTGGCTGATATCGATCCATTCAAACCGAACGCATGTACGGATATCGAGCGAATAATAAAAAAGGTCTGGACGGAAGCCTTCTGTACTTTATGGCTCGCCTCAGTTCAAGCGTACAGAGAAAAGCGTTCTTCACTTATATTTCACTAACGCTGCCGTACCAAATGGACGAGAGCTTTGTAAAAAAATCAATAAGGAGTGAAATGTGGTTCTTTGGCGTGGCATGTGGTGTAGGTTTCTTTAGTGAGGCATTTCCTGCAAGAAACGTTTTTATTCTTTGTGTTGTGGTGCAGAGCTTCGTATGCGACATGGCGTCGCACTCACAGCACTATTCCTTTGGGGCTGAATAATTTCTAAGGTGGAATGCAAAAGTAAGCGCCTAACTGACCACCGACTTCGTCTCTAAAAGCAGATAGCAGCATACTACTAGCATAGGAATGGTGTTCTAAAATCAGGCAGACATGCTCGCCCCACGCGCATGCGCACCAACTATGACACACTATCTGTCACACTCACTCACTCACTCACTCACTCACTCACTCACTCACTCACTCACTCACTCACTCACTCACTCACTCACTCACTCACTCACTCACTCACTCACTCACTCACTCACTCACTCACTCACTCACTCACTCACTCACTCACTCACTCACTCACTCACTCACTCACTCACTCACTCACTCACTCACTCACTCACTCACTCACTCACTCACTCACTCACTCACTCACTCACTCACTCACTCACTCACTCACTCACTCACTCACTCACTCACTCACTCACTCACTCACTCACTCACTCACTCACTCACTCACTCACTCATCGGTGCTAGTATAATAACACATAATAAAACATAACCTTTCCTATTTAAGGCTGGAAAGACAGTCACATGTTCTTTGCCAGGATAGACGCTGACTGCTTTGTGCTTTTCAAGCCAAGTTTACTTCGCGGTAATCAGAGAAAAAGCTGACTTGCTTTTAGCAGACATTTCCATGCTCAGAATTGCACAGTTTAAATTTTTCAAACTCACAAACATCGGCGCAAACGCAAACGGCCTGCATGATAGTGGAACCGATATTACGAAGCAATGACAAAACAGCTGGAGTAAGAATTCTTGCCCTGTTTCGTGTGGTACCATGCAGTCATTGTGAACGTTCGCAGATGTACGCTGACGATCTTCTTTCGAGCAACAGACAAACAAAATCTTCTCCCGTCCTTGTAGTCTTGTTTTGTGGACGTGGCACTCCCTACTGAGGAAGTCGCGGCTTCTTCTTTGTCCTCTGCGCTATTCTGTATTTCGCTCCGTACCCCTGGGTTTGTTTAAGTTCTTTAATATCGGTTCTGCATTAGAGGACAGCTACGTAGGCTGACGTCAGCCAATCATAGCTGTCTTGTCGCATTTGGTCTCTGTGCTGCAGCACCGGCGGGGAGCTACGTTATGCGCAATAAGTCAACATTCGCAGGAGCGCCCAGAGCAATCTCCTGTCGATGAGAAGACTTCATTCATTTTGGAAATGGAATTCGCCGTTTGTGAATTGGAGTGACAAGTCCGTTTCTTACTGCACTTTTTTATCCTGCCAATCGCATTTTGCCGCTGGCTTGGTCTTATAATCTTTCACCTCAGTGCCAGTTTATAAGAAAGCCTCAAAGTGTCGCATGAGCTAATTGTAGCAGCTAGTGGTGCGATCGCGCCTTTCCAGGCATAGTATTATTCTCCATTGTGACATCGACGCAGTGGCTGAGAATACACTGTAAGACAATCAGCAAAAGTCAAACACGAAGAACGGAAACATGTTAAGTGTGTTCGCCACACTGTTTTCTTAGTGTGCCGATGACTAACAACAACTTAAAAGAAAGAGTGGCTGAAATGTGAGACCTCTATCACTCAAATCTACATGGAGTACTGCGCATATCTTTTGAATTGTTTTTTTTGTATTTCATTAGTAACATCTTGCAAAGCTCCTTGGGATGCCACTGGTTAATGTCAGCGCCAGCAGTGGCCATGAAAGCGACTAGAGAAGCAAATCCAGAACAGGTGTCGTAGTGGAAGTTATTGACTTCTCCTACGCCTCACTATAAGCGCAGTGAAGTACCCTTTACAGAAGAAACACTGGTGTTTTTGTGGCTGTTTTGGTAAGTGCGTTCACACCGCGATATATGTAATTGCAAGGCAGCCAATATTTATCTACAGTACCGAACGTAATCATCCCTTTGACACATGCAATGCGGATGTATCACACAGACTGACACACAGGCATGCAGAGAAACTTCGGACTGACTAGACTACAGAGTTCCATATGCGGAACACTAGAGGTTCCATTGTCTACATGCACCTTCCTTATGTCGCATCGATAATCGTGGCAATGATTGGTCGTACACGTATTCTATTTTATACTTAGCCCTTCTAATTTTCATGGACCTTATGGTATGCTATAGCGACCTCCTTGATGTTAATGATTGAAAATGTATCATTTGGCCTCAATTCTCTATCAGTGCGCTGTTTATTGAACGTTACAAACAAATAATAACTGTCCAAAATATCAGCAGTAGCGTCCCATGGCGAGTGTCATTGTGCAGTCAGCATCTAGATTCAGCGAGACGCATACCTAAATTGGCCGAAATTTGTACACCGGCAGTGCGTCAGTACAGTGACTTAGTCGTGAATGTAAAACACTTCACTGCTTCAGTGAAGTATTCACAGCCTACCGTAAATCAAATCAGAACGATGGAGATCTAAAACAGAAGCCGCGATGTACTTTCTCACCGAAGCTATGCCAAATCAGAGCCATCCAATACACTACCCCATAATTCCAACTGTGCGTGAACGATCGCAGTGCAAAGTTTTCCTTCCTCTAGTAATCTTAATTCGAATCTCTATGCGCGGCGCACGGCCCTCAAGCTCTGGCAACACGCACGCTGGACGCCGCGCGCCACCCGATCTCTGAGGCCACGTCCCCTCGCGCATTTCAGATGCAGCCCATCTGACACATCGGCTAATTCCTTCACCGCCACAGAATTTTTTTCTTTCGAAAATTTTCTTTTTTCCCCATTCAACTCGCTGCCTAATCCTGACGATTTGCGCAGGGAGAATTAAGTCCTTGCGCGTGGGTTGACGACTGCGCGCGCCTGGGGCGACGAAGAAAAGCGGCTCAGCACTCCAATCTTCTGTTTGTTCAGCGTCGAAAAAAAAAAAAAATGCGCCGTATAAGCGTGGCCCGAGAGCGATGTGCGTTTTCTGCAGGAGTGGGTGCCCGCCGGTGCACTTTTTTTTCACCCTTAATTTTTAAGCGACTGCAGAGTTGCTCAATGTGTGTTTTAAAATTTGCCGTCATATTTTTTTTCTTCTTAGAGAGAGAGAGAGATAGCGCCTCTCGCGTGGTGATCTTACGAGTGCTCCGTTTTTGAGAAAAAGCTCGAGTACTGCGCCTCATGCACTGGGAAGCAAAAAAGTCGCCTAATGATGACCGGCTTCGAGTAACTCGAAAGGTCGCCGCGGGAAAAGTCAAGATGCCAGAAGGTACTTCCTATTTACCTCTTGAAATATATTTTAGCGATTGCGACTCGTGTTCCAGCAGCACTAAGCTGAAATAAATGTGCAGTGGGCGCGTCATACGCAACGCGCGTCATACAAGACCCTGGGCTTGTGTGTGCGTTTGTTCGTTTGTTCGTTCTTTCTTTCTTTCTTTCTTTCTTTCTTTCTTTCTTTCTTTCTTTCTTTCTTTCTTTCTTTCTTTCTTTCTTTCTTTCTTTCTTTCTTTCTTTCTTTCTTTCTTTCTTTCTTTCTTTCGTTCGTTCGTTCGTTGTGCGCCTAATGCAAAGTAAACATTTGGATAAGGTTTGGCGTGTCTCACTAGTTATAGTAGAGGGAGAGAAATGGTGTGTAGAAAAGGAGGTAGGTTAGCACGAGGTAGTTCCGGTTGGCTGCGCTGCACGGCGGGATGGGTTAAGGGGGATAAAAGGAGAAGGAGAGGGGAAGGGATAGATAGATAGATAGATAGATAGATAGATAGATAGATAGATAGATAGATAGATAGATAGATAGATAGATAGATAGATAGATAGATAGATAGATAGATAGATAGATAGATGATTGATAGATAGATGATTGATAGATAGATAGATAGATAGATAGATAGATAGATAGATAGATAGATAGATAGATAGATAGATAGATAGATAGATAGATAGATAGATATAGATATAGATATAGATATAGATATAGATAGATAGATAGATAGATAGATAGATAGATAGATAGATAGATAGATAGATAGATAGATGATAGATAGATGATAGATATAGATATAGATATAGATAGATAGATAGATAGATAGATAGATAGATAGATAGATAGATAGATAGATAGATAGATAGATAGATAGATAGATAGATATAGATAGATATAGATAGATAGATAGATAGATAGATAGATAGATAGATAGATAGATAGATAGATAGATAGATAGATAGATAGATAGATAGATAGATAGATAGATAGATAGATAGATAGATAGATAGATAGATAGATAGATAGATAGATAGATAGATAGATAGATAGATAGATAGATAGATAGATAGATAGATAGACGAGCAGAAACAAACCGCGTACCGAGAAACGTGTTGTACAAAGTGCTGGACCAGCTGGACAATCGTCCACTATCAGAACTAAAAGCTTTAGGTCAGTGCTCCCAAAGAACATCCACGCTGAAGGCCTTACTAGCGTTACTAAGCTTCCTGCGGTCTATGGGGCTTCACGATAGACTTTAAGAACGCCGCCCCCAACTGGCTATAGTAATTCTTAATTGAACTGAATGGGTATCAGCGGCGTCTGTATTTTTTTAATTGCGTCTCTATTTTGTGGAGAATTTAGTACGTTCCCTTGAAGGTGTTTCGCGGAAGATGCGTGCGCCGGTTCCCCTTTTTGTTTTTTGCAGTCCTCATCGAGGCAGAGCTCGATTACATTCAAAACGCGCAATGATTGAGAGGTGACAGGTTGCAAAAATTTCTTGTTTTCCAATCTTAGATCTCCTGCGCATGTGCGATTAGTCGTGAGATAAGTTTTATGGGACCTAAAAATATACGTGGAGGCTTTGTTTTGCAACCAAAATTGCTGGAAGTTGAGCGCCGTAGTAAAACACCTGTGTGTTCAGCGCTAATGGTTTAAGCAATGCCGTTCAGAATAGCCGGAATCAAAGAACGTTCTGTTCGTTAACTTAAATTTGAATATACAGTTTAAGAGCCCAGAACTGAGCAGTGAATAAGAAGGCAAACCGTAATGGAGGACTCCGTATTATATTTTTGACCACATGGCTTTTTTTTTCTTTGCACATCGCCCTGGGATCGAAATGCGGCCGCCACGACTGTCGACCAAAGCCGTGGGCATAGGCAACTTGCGAGAAGCGCGTAGACTCTATTATTATTATTATTATTATTATTATTATTATTATTATTATTATTATTATTATTATTATTATTATTATTTGTTTTGAGCACATGTACACAGTTACCAGGAAAGGGAAAGCGAGGAGCAGGCTGGCAACTGCCATCGGAAGGGGCACAACGCCTGCCTACTCTTCTGAAGGGAGGTGACAGCAACACAGAAATGGAAGATAGGAAGCAGGGGAGGAAAAAGGAAAGAGGAAAGGAAGAGCAACAGGACAAGTCTAAAGACTAAAGTAGAACACTGCAACAGGACAAATCTGAGTTACCAAGGAACACACACTCGAAGCGTCAAACAGCAAGCACATGCGGCAGCGTGGTGAAATCTTGCCCGAATGCAAAGCAATACCAAAAGCGGATGTTCCGTAATACGTAGACCGAGGTAACGAAAGAAAGAAAAGAAAAATAAATGTGCGGAAACCATCGACGTTGCTTTTCAATATAGGCAAATGGCCGAGTGCTTTCTACGTAACGCTATCTGCTTTATTTGAGAAATGGTGGCCTTGACGGCGTATTTTTTGCAGCAGTGGGCATATCTAGGTAGCGTTCGTCGTTTAAATTGGGCAATTCTGAAGAGACGAGAGCCGTTAACCAGCAGACCAGCAGTGGTAGTATACGTAGCAAGCGCGTATCGGAATAGTTACAGAGCACTCTCCGCCAGGAGCACGTACCGCTTGCGTTGGCGATGAAAGTCCAACCGCCCACCACGAAAAAAAATGGACGGAAGAACGAAAGGAAGCAATTCACTTAAGTAAGGTATAAAAAACAAGAAATAGAAAGAAAATGGGTGAAATAAACGCGGCCAGATGTGTGCTTATGGTCAAGTTGCTGTTTACCGTCAGATATCATCAGCGCCTTAAGCCGCTGTTTCTCCGGCGTCTCCGAGGAACGTGCTTAGGTGGAGCGAAACACGCCAACAACTCAGGTGGCATCGGTGCGACAAAGTTTGCATGTAAACGAGAACGGCCGCTGTTGCGGTTGCCAGCTTCCCCGCAAAACTACTGCGACGCAAAGAGTGCCAGCGGCAATATGTCGCTGCACCGCGACAGATGCAGCGATTGTTCTGCGGCTTTTTCTTCGCACGTCGCGGTTTCTCCGGAGCTCATGTCGAGCTTCCGGTATGGCGCAGTCAAAATGAGCTTCTCGACCGGAATTCGTTTCGTCCAATCTACAGCCCGGTTAGTCGCCTGCTACGTTTATTTTTCTTGTATTTAACCCCTTGACGCAGGCTGGTTAATACCAATAACCACACATTCTAAACTTTATTTTTTACATTTGTAATAGTGTTTGTGGTCCTTCTTGCTCGACATCAGATCGCACTATTTTCCAAGATTGTTGTGGTTTTTCTTGTAATACCCGTCAGTTATTGAGCCTTGTTTTGCCGAGGACGCCTGTTGTAAGAACGTAATTAGAATACAGCCGCAGAGTTAAAACATTCCACCTTAAGTCATTCCATCTTTCATGTACTACGTCTAGTTCGTTGCGCCTAGGCGTTTCTACTCACAATTTTCCTCCCCCTGGGTTCTCTTCTAATTAATCAGTCGCGCAGTATTCGTCGCCTGAGCTTGTGTTCACGTTGGAGGTCCTAACTCTGAGGTGCTGTATTCTAGTTCCCCTAATCGTTGTAAGAACACTTCCTCACAGCTCGACAACAGCAGAGGAGCACCTCGTGAAAATGAATGCGGAATTATTGTGGACAATGCTTCTACGAAGAATAACCATCAAGGGGAATATGAGCTTGAAAAATAATTGCGGCTCTCTGTTTGTAGAAGCATCAAGACCGTTTTGAAGATTTCTCGTGAAAGATATACACGTTAGTATATCTGTGCGCCACTTCCGTGCTGTTTGAGTTTTAGTTCAGTGTTATGTATTTCACTTAGCTTACGGGCTAAGTTTGATGTGAAATTCGGACAATGCGCCTTGGTGACTGCACCAAATAACTAAGCAGTGCGTCTGGTGCTGATGGCCGCGACGACACCATTTACGTGCTTGTAGCTCGTGCCATAGTGTAAGCAGTGTTTGTTATTATTTCGTTATTTGTTATTTCTTGTTTCCTTCTTATACATATTTTTTTCTGAGTGGTTTCGAGACATTTGCCAAGCTGACCGTAAAGAGACGTAGCTTCCCGCTTTTCTTCACTTAATAATAAATAAAATGTTCTTTAGAATTCAACAAGGAAGTGTCCTTCTGTGGCAGGTTAATGATGGACAATGAAATAAAAAAATTATGGCCACCTACAACGTTTGCTGTTTGCTTTATTTGATTTGATTTTACGAAGTGCGCACACTGCATCCACGCGTTCGAAATAGCGGTCGAAGGGAATTGCGGTAATTTTCAAAGTTGCTAACCAGTTTTGTTTTCTGCATTAATTGTCATCCCACGGCCGTGTTCGGATCTCTCTGCGAACTGCACACGGGAAGAAAGTTAGAAAAGAAAATTGCAGATCTCACGTACGTGAGGAAAGCTTCGTATTAAGCGAAGTTCGTCCTTTCCTTTGATTCTCGCGCCAATATTAAAGCCACGGTTACGCAATCGCACCTTGAACAAGCCAGAAATGTTTCTACAAATCGCGGCAAACGCAACACAGCGTTGTCGTTTTTTTTCACAAGGTGCCCAGTGTCAAACTACCTAGCGGTCCAAGTTGCTGCCTTGATGGCACATAGCCAGCGGAACGAACTTAGTCGCGCATACCCAGTGGCCAAAGTTGTTGCGTGCGGTGCGCATAATAACACGTGTCCTGTTGCCAGTACTCGGCGGCACATACCTTATAGCTCGAGTCATTTACTCAGCAAGGCAGCCGCAGCAGTCGGCACTAGCAATGGGGCGAAAAGAGGCAAATAAATCATCGCTTTGAGAAGGTAAGGCGACTCGAGCCTCTCAATCCCAGTGAGCAGTTCACTCGCGTCCTCGTCATACTTCCCGCAGCGCACGCGGCTCCTATGCGAGACGGAGAAGCTTACTTCCTCGCGTGCGGCAGTATTACGGGAAAGCCGGGCGGCAGGGAGAATCCTACTGCGCCGTCATTTATAATACACGCCACGCTTCCAGACGGAGCGCTGCTCTACATCATCGCCGGCGGCGCCGCAGGAACTCAAGAAGGCCGCCTTTCGATCCCGCCGCGTCTTTTTTCTTCTTTTTTTTTTGCTGCTGTCGATTTCGCTGAGGGCTCTACGGCGTTACCGCCGCATTCGCGTTTGCGCGTCCCAGCGCCGCGATGCTTCCTTTCGCTCGCATTACAGAAACAAGCGAGTAAAAAGGGGGGGGGGGGGACCTTGGGATGTTGCGCCAGCGTGCACGCCGTCTTGCGGCAAACGTTGGCGTTGCGCCCTGCGTTCAGAAGGACACTGCTGAAGGAAAAAATACTAGGAATATTTGACAGGAAACAGGGATACACGAGCTGTTCGACAAGTATAACCACTGGGCTGGCTTGGTTCCTCCGACTTCCTTGTCGAATTCTAAAGAACATTTTATTTATTATTAACTGAAGAAAAGCGGCAAGCTACGCCTCTTTACGTTCCGCTCAGCTCTGTGTGCACATTTGTGGCGCGACATTCGCAGGAGCTGTCTCGCGTGTGAGAGTGACGGAGAACCGCGATAGTCGGAATGAATGAATGAATGAATGAATGAATGAATGAATGAATGAATGAATGAATGAATGAATGAATGAATGAATGAATGAATGAAACCACGTTTACTCCACGTTAAAACGCGCCGAAGATGCTGCGGTGGAAAGGGCGGGGTATTACTGCAAAAGGGGAAGGGTGAGGCGGCCTCCGTTTTATTAACGAACGTCCTGGAGGCAGCTAAGTGGGGGCCGCATGGCGCTTGTGGCTGTCGCGGAGCCTATCACCGACTGGTGGTCCGCCGAAATCGGGACTGGTGAGAAGGAGGGGCGGAGAAGGGGGGAGGGGGGGGGGTTCTCGATTTACATCTAGAAAGGTTAGCGCGGCTATCCCGTGTGCCACTACAAATAGGGGTAGTGTGATCGCTTAGGGTCTGCAATAGAAATAGAACTATGACAAAAAAGAAAAAAACGCTTCAACCATGACAAAAAGAAAAAAACGTCAATCAACAGAGGAAAAAAGAGAAGAACGCGCAACCGATTTGTCAGGCATAAAAGAAATCAAATATGATTGATTGATTGTTGTTCAGTAGCGAAGCAGAGTAAAAGTCGGAACATTTGGCCTTGCAGCATGGCTCAAGTCGGGATTCAGGACTCCTACTCGGAATTCGGAATCGTCTCACTAAATTTGGGATGGTTGGCAACCCTACAGCCAAGGCGATCAGTGGCCACAAACTTCGCATTCACAAGGTACGCTTTCTGAATCGGGCCCTCTCACAGCGTCGAGAATAATAAAAAAAAATACCCCAATGCATGAAAAGAGAACGTAAGTGTATGCGCATGTTGGTGTGCATGCGCATCTATGTATGAGTTTCAACATTATAGTCTTAATAGCATCAGCGCGTTTATCGAATGACGCCGAAAATTTTCGGCTGACGCTGTCGATTCCCGTTACCTTAATTTCAGGCCATTCTGGCGAAGAGTGTCGTACGGAAAAAAAATACAAAGGCGCCATGACGCTCCAATACGCTCCATGTGTGCGTTTGAATCTGCATAATTTTTTCGTCTTTCCTAATTCTAGTTTCCGCAAAAAAATTAAAGCGACGATTTAACACTGCTACTTACATCGTTAACACGTGGTTATTGCTCGCCACATACAGTTTCCCGCACACCGTGATCACTCGTGTTACAATGAGAGACAGACCACGCGTGCCGCTTTAAACACATTCGAGTACACTCTGTAGTGAACTCGAATGAAACAGGAGAGTACTCGGGCCATGGCCCTGACCGCGATCCGCGCTGCGTGCCACAAGAGCCGTGAGGCACTTTTGGAAGACGACTGACCTCTACGACCACCTGTGATTGCGCGTTGAATGCCATGTGCGCGCGTATCAGTTGTTCAATCTTTCCTTCTCCCTTTCCTTTTCTGCCCACATCCCCCTCCTCCAATGTAGTGTAGCAAGCGAAGTGCAACCTCCTCTACCTCCCTGCCTTTCTCTCTCTCTCTCTCTCTCTCTCTCATGTAACCCTATCACTCTTATATATCTACTATACTCACCAGTCTTTACAGTCTCATCAAAAGCGGTAAACTTCGTAAATGCATCTCACCCATCAGAAACTGGCACATCACCTAAGGTGGTTCGAACATCACTTCTTTTCTTAAACGAAATATAAAAGAAAGACGTTTAGTCATTCCATAGTGAGTACATATTTGTAGTAATTATAAGACAATGTTGTGAGAAAAGAAGAAACGTCACGAGGTCGAAAAGAACCCTATGTCGGAGTTCGCTACAGTAAATTAGGTCCGCACATAATCACAGATACTCTGGAACATAAGCGAGACAAAAAATACGAGTTCGAAACACATACGCTGGGCCGCTATGCGGACCCGTATGAGCAGGGGCACATATTCGAGCACATATTACGAAAGCGTGCATATGAAATTATGCACGCCCAGAAACAAAACAGACAAAAGCCGGCTTCACCACACACGATGCACGAAAATGAGCATGAGATATATATTAGAAAACAAGAGCGCATTAATACAATAACTCTTTCAGTCCGTCTCGATAGTTGCGTGTCTGTGGCAATCTGCTGCTTAGCGCGAGGTCATCGGCTCGTATCCCAGCCACAGCTGCCACATGTACCGACGGGTCAGTAATGTAAAAAAAAAGAAAAAAGAAAACGCACGTGCGGCCTACATTTAGGTGCCAGCTAAGGGCATCAAGTTCTCAAATATACATTAAAGCCCTCGCTTGGATGCTTCTCGGGAATTTAGCAATTGAGTAATTGAACTCAAACCTTATATCGCTAAGTACGACTGCTAGGTGAATTATGCACTGCCTACCATCTCTTTATGGGACGGCATTAAAAAGAAATACTCGAATAGAATTCCAGTGCTGACCACCGCATGTCAAATATCTGTTGAAAAAGACTACAAGAGATCTGGTGTTAACGACAGACCATCGGCGTATGAATCGTCATGCTTCTGACGTAATGCTTCCGTAAGATTTTCTCACTTATGCGGGGAACTCATTGAATAGGTGATTTCCATAAGGTGGTGCACATGACGTCACAGGTTACTTTCGACGTCCGCTGCCTCCTGTCACTGCCCTGATAAGCTAATATGAGCGCCTCTTTTGGAGCTGCCACTCGGCCATATTCATTTTGGTCCCGCTAATCAAATTTTCCACGGAAATCAGCTTTGTCTGTGCATCCGAGATTCTGCACAGCTCACCATCTACTCGTCTGAGGATAAGCGTTGGCATCATCATACGCCGAAAGCTTTGCCCTTGATTTCGAGATCATGGGAATACCGCGCTGTTGCAATGCCACAACTTCGCATTCTCGGAGGCCCCGCAAGGTCTGACGCACGTTCAAGAACCTTGCCGCCGTGATGCGGAGCCTTACTACGCTGAATAACAACGAAGCCCCCTGCAGTTACGGCGTAGAGGTTTGTGGGCGCGACCACCTTTGGCCTGTTTTGTCCTGCGTCGGCAAGGAAATAAACCGCTGACATTGGCACTGCGGGTAAATTGAGCTCATTGCATGCTCAGTGTTGTTCCATTTGGGTTTAGCGTACTATTTCTACGAACGACCACGTCGGTGGAAGCGCTGCCATGGTTGGCGGGACGGCCGGTATGCTGCGTTTTGTTTGGTTCCACACTAAATGAGTGCGCACCGAGTTGATAACTAACTACTATGAGTTTACTATGGTAGCTATGAGTATGGTGACTAACTAGGAAACATACTAAGCACCATCCCGCGTTCTTGTCTTTCGTTAGGGGCGTCCGCAACACCTTCCAAAACCATTTTGCAACTTCGACAGATCTATCGACAGCCCATGCTAATTTGTTATAGAATCATATCATGCCAGTTCCTTTGCATATCAATCCCCAATCTGCATTCCCGATCGATCCCCGTATCAATCCACAATCTGCAATCGCGCAGTGTCGCAACGCTCAACCACCTATTTTTTTTTTAAGGTTTAAATACTACGCCGTACAACTAGGCTTCTGTTAATCTGAAAGAGGCGTCACCAGAGCGAAGGAGCGGGAAGTGTGCGATGTGGATTGTGTCTTTTCCTGGCTGCGAAAGCAGCAAGTTGAAGATATATGTCACCAAAAGCCACAGCATCAGCATCTGCAAGACTACAGCACCAAGCTACAAAATGTTCCAACTGGAACGCCTGCCATTTCGCCTCTCTTCCCCTACACTGTGGGCTTCCCGCAGAGTTCGTTTCGTCAATGCTGCCGAGCTTCGGGTTGTCGATTAATTCGTTCTCTCGCGGCCGTTTGCCGGATTCCTGACTGTATCAGTTAGGAGAACGTTATATTTTTTTTTATCTTTTGCCCAGTTACGAAGCTTCCTTTCCGAGCCCCCCGTTTAGTTTTCTACTGTAACTTCCTGATAGCCAGTCAGTGAAGCCAACTTCTCATTTCACTCATACGGTTAACGAACTCTATTCGTTCCATTTGTGAGCCGCCGAGCGGTGCTCGCAGGTGCCAATTACGGCAGCCGCCGCGCGTTCAGCGAGTT
Organism: Dermacentor albipictus; assembly: GCF_038994185.2. NCBI lineage: Eukaryota > Metazoa > Arthropoda > Arachnida > Ixodida > Ixodidae > Dermacentor > Dermacentor albipictus. The sequence continues at coordinate 53,902,948 of NC_091826.1, read as the reverse complement.
CTTAAATGCGTTGATCTGCAGCCCACGTCGCTGATTGCGTAATTCGATTTACGTATACCCGAGCTCGTTATCAGGTAAAACTGTGAGGCGGCGCGTTTATTCGAATCTATGCCGGTATTTGCTTTGCAGTCGGGAGTCGGCTTAGCTTTGAGAGCGTGGTTAGATGATCCGAAAGCTTTGTTCTTCTCACGGGATGTCGGTGTCGCAACGTATTATTATTATTATTATTATTATTATTATTATTATTATTATTATTATTATTATTATTATTATTATTATTATTATTATTATTATTATTTGACGAGATACGCGCCCTTCCGGACATTACGTAAGGCGACCATTAGACAACAGAGCACAGTGCGGCACTCGTAGTGTACATACCCAAGCGTAAATAGGAAAAAAGTGAATGGACAATCTTACAAGAAAGAAAAAAAGACATGTAATCCAAAGCAAACATTCCGCATGCAATTTCAATAGTTACGTATATGTGCCGTATGAATTCTGTGTTATTCTTACCGGGTCTATATGGATTCTATATAAATTCCGTCTAATTTCCATGAGAATCAATCGGAAGATGTATGAAACAGTTGGACTGTAGGCGGAACGTATCAGTAGGGACGGATAATAAGTGTAACGTACGATATAATACATAACATACGCCCATAGAAAACGAATTGGTGGCACCAATGCTTCCATCGCACGAATAAATCACGCATAGCAATACCATAACTTTCACTGGGAAAGCTATTCCTGTCAGACGTGGACAATAAAAAAAAGAGACGGGAAAATTTATGGACAAGTTGGTCGGCGCATATGTCGGGACGAGACTATAAGTGGCGATGAAAACGAGCCGGCGACCTTTGCTGAAGCATTCCTTTCGCAACAGGCTTGCCGATGCACCGACTCAGGCGCACGCCTGACAAAGAGCGCATAATCGACTCCAAATGTATGCTCGTCACCCACGTACTGCTTGTACCGATTTCCAGTGGACAAAGAGGTCTCGTAAGGTTCTGCACCTGCCTTCGTGGTGCCGCTCAAACCGGCACGATAACTCGCAGGAGGAGATATAGGGTTTATTTATTTATTTATTTATTTATTTATTTATTTATTTATTTATTTATTTATTTATTTATTTATTTATTTATTTATTTATTTATTTATTTATTTATTTATTTATTGACTATGAGTTGTAGATGTTGTGAGCAAGCATGTATTACCAGGTTGTCGGCAATTATAAATTTGCTAAATGAATGAAAGATGATTATTGGTGAAGTGAAGAGAAAGAAAAGAAGGAGGCTGTTGTTATTATCGTTGTCGCTGTTGTCGTCGTCGTCGTCGTTGTTATTGTTGTTGTTTGGTGCAGATACAGGCACGTCTTTGAGTGCATCATCGCGAGACTGGAGAACAAGGCAACGCGCACAGCCATGCGCAACAGATCGCAAGGCGCGCAGTGCTCAGCGATTGAAACGCGATACTCGGAGTGCGTGGATGCCGCACACTTTGCTGCGCCACCGGTAGGGGGCGATGCCGGGCTGATGGATTTTCTGTACCAGGCGAAAGCGAGAGTGCTTGTGACGCACTGTGACGCACATTCGGCCCCTGCACAATCAACCAGCTCTCACCGGTAACGCAAAAGAAAAAAAAATAAAGCTCGCATCGCCGTGGGATCCAGAGTGTCACGTTTCAATCGCCGAGCACTGTGCAGTCTGCGATCCATTGGACGCACGCTGCAGCGTTTCCCCCCGCACCTTCCCCTCCCGCCTCACGAGACTACGCCCGCGAAATGATTCTGCTAAACCTTACCAATCGCAATCTAAGCCTGCGTCGCTTAAGCACTCGGCATATTGAAGCAGTTCTGAGTGCTTCTGCCTGTGCTCTTTGATATGGCATAAGAGACATGAGTACAAGCGCAGAGCCATGGCGTGGGAGCCGGCCGCCTTGTCATGAACTGATCTCGCGATATTTCCGAAAGCGATGCCCTTTAAATGTCACAGAAGAAAATGAGGGCAGTGATGAGAAGGGTGACCCGAGTCAAATTATGTTGATGCAGACGACGGTAAGTTAATTATTGAGCACTTGATGAGAGAAGGAGCCCTTGAATGCTCACGAAAGGCAACAATAAAAATTAAGAAGCAAGAAAAGCTAGTACAGAGAAACAGGTTTATGAATATTGTTAGAGGGCTGTAAAATCACGCAGTATTGGTGTTTGTTTTTGTTAGAGACTCCCCCTCTTTTCGTCGACTGTTCGATCTTCGGGTATTGGTCTATTATCAAAATCGGGCTGGATAGGAAGAAATAGGGTGATGTATAAGCTATTTAGGTCACGGCAGCGAGCAAAATATAAATGCTGCTTAACGTGTCATCGGAAATCGCAAGTGACAGGAAGAACGCCATTGTGAGAGAAGTTAATCGGGGCCAGTAAAAAAAAAAAGAAAGCGGCAGAGGCATTTAAGACTGCTTAACGTGTGGGAGTGCGAAAGCATTGTGCCGTTTGTAGACCTCGGAACGCCATGAATGCGCTCATGTTATAAACTCATGACGTGGCCCCACCTCCTGCCCATTGGCTGCGTCATCACGTGCTCAATGACAGCTGCACTAGGCCACGCCTTCACTCAGCCAGAACCGCAGAACCGCAGAGCCGCCGTGGCATTGGCGGAAGCGTGCTGGTATCGCACCTCGATGACCCGGGTTCGATTCCCACCCCGACCAACATTTATCAAATTTTCGCTTCAAGGCATTTTTTTTCTTAAATACAGAAAGCTCTAATTTGACGACAATTCGACCATTTTTGACGTGTCTTTACTCTTTGCGCCGTCGGCCATTTTTGGTACCATCTTTCGGTCCCGCCGACACCACCTGATTTTCGCGTTATAGGGCATATATTGTTTTCGCATTAAAACATAATCTTTCCGTGCCCTTACGTAAACCAGTAGATCGGGCAACGAGAGTTTCCTCAGCGCCATTAGTTCGTGGCTTTGAACAGCGAATACGAGTAATAATCCATGTTCAGTTTGGCACAATGTTCTGCACATGAGTCCAGAAACCCAGGAAAGCTAAACATGCACACATTTACATAACTCAGCAAAGAAAGTTCAAGAATCTTTAGAACGCGCTAAACAACGACAGGGTCCGTAAAAAAATGTCTGTAGTGGTTGCGTCTGGTGAAAGACAAGTAAAATGAACAAAGTGGCGATAGGTAACTCCCCGCGACTGCGGCGACGATATCTAAAAGTATTTTATGTGATGAGCTCAGTCACGTGGTCGCGCACTGTGCTTTGCCAAGTTGGCCTATGTCATCCACGATATGCGGAACGCCAACCGCCGCGTACAAACTTGCATCATTATCCGACTGCTCTGAAGTGAGTCATGGATTGCGAAATTACGCGCGAAGACGGCACGGAAGATGCTCGCTTGATGTTTGACACGGACGGACCTTACAGGAGCACTTCGCTACGTCAATTCTCCGGCATCCATAGCAGAGATCCTCCCTTAACCGACCCCCCCCCCCCCCCCAAAAAAAAAAGCGGCTGATCCAGCGCACTTGTTGGAATCTACGTTAAGCGGAGCTTTCTTGAACATTTTCGCACTCATGTTACGTAAAGAGAAATAGAATGAACGCAGCTGCATTTAATTTCCACCTTACGAAGTTGGGTTTCCAGCGCAGCTGTAAGTAAGGCCGCCCCCCTACCTATGCTAGGCGAGACACCGACACCAGACCGTGAGGTAGAAGCGAGGAAGCTAGGTTTCTACGCTACGCGCGAGAGGCTGTAACGTGAGAGCATTCTCAGGTTACCGGGATTGCACTGCCTCCGGGATCGGCTCCCGTTGCAAACTGCGTCAAAACTCTTTGCGTGGACGACTATCGTGTAGTGGTGTCGGAATCGGCCCAGCGAGTCGCCAAGTTTTGTGCATGTCCTCCGGGATCGGATCAGTTATCTCAGCGAGAAACTGAACAGCGCCCACGGCAAACCCCGGGGAAGTGGGCAAAGAACCCTATCGGAAGAGACTCGTATGTCCTGTATCATAATCATATTTGATTGTATGGGTTTATACTGGAACAAATAGGTTTTCGTATAGCATACAATGGGATCATATGGCATTGTCAATACGGGGTGTTCGGGATTTTTCAATGGAGAAGGAACCTTCGCAAAGTAATATTAACTGTTGGAGGCAACCACGATACTCAGTCAAAACGTCACCTATCCGGGTCGCCAGCCTCATGACCGCTAGTGCATGGCCCCCCTTTTGCTTATTACAAAAAAGTAAGCTTCATACTAATGATACCGGAAGCACAGTCGCTTATGGGTGTACTGTGTATATGGTTCAAGAAGGGAAGCCGGACTGTATATTCTTATTGAACGCTCACTTGAGTATTGGATGCTCGCATCCTTATTGGACACTCGCCTGTGTTATGAGTGAGTTTGTGTTGAGGGAGCCCTTAGTTCTAGGACACTCCACAGTCGTGGCTAGGAGATACAATATCAGGCTTCGGTGCGTCAAATAACGAAGCCGGTAGCAGCATCTCCTCCATTCTAGTGTTTCATAAAAGTGTCCCCATGTCAAAAGACATGCCAGATAATGCATTTTCGTGGTGTCATGTGGAAGCATTGCTACGAGAATAAAAAAGAGCTGAGGAGAACGTCACAGAGGTTAAACATCATAAGAAGAAGCAAAAAAGGCGGACTATTTCTTCTCCATAGAACGTGGTATTTGTAAACGCATTTGGTTTCTTCTGAAAGCGGGTGCATTCTTGTTTCTTTTCTATTTTTTTTCTTCTTTGGATCTTGTGCACGTGTTTGTGAGCATTGTGTTTAGAATGTTGCGCTCACGATGGAACTGCTTTGTACCTCCACAGTGCCCTTTTAATTCTTGTGAACTGTCCAGCAACGTTTGTTCTTGTGTGTTTTTGGGTGAAGTTTAACACTGATACAATGTTTTGCCTCTTACCTGCGCTTCTGTCACTCGCTTCATTTTGTGCCCACCTGTTGTGGGCGCGTGCGAAATTTCGCACTGATGTCACTTCACTTTTCTTTTTTTATCTTTGCCAATGACATTTGCGTCATTTTGTGAACGTCACTTGTGGCTGTCTCCGGTTACCACGGACACTAGGTGCAATGTGTTTATGGAGGACAAACTAACGCCGAATATTCCGGAGGACTTTTATCCCTTGGATAACGCACAAAAGTGCGCCATTTCATCGCTGCAGCACCTGACTAAAACAGGGTTCCATGCAATCATTTGATGCATTTTGAATTTTTTTTTTGTACATACGCCTTGCGGCATGTCCACCGAGATATAATAATAATAATAATAATAATAATAATAATAATAATAATAATAATAATAATAATAATAATAATAATAATAATAATAATAATAATAATAATAATAATAATAATAATTTATTGACCCTTAAAAGGTCCCTGTTTTGGTGTTACATAAGGGGGGAGCATACAGAAGAAAAAGAAACGTTGAAACAGTCATAACTAAAGAATAAAACAATAACATTCAGAAGGGTACAGAAGGTGTAATAAAATGACAGTCAAACACAAAAAGTAATAACCAATGCACTAAAAAAAGTGCGATGCAGTAAAAATAAGTCAAATACGTTAAGCATCAATACTAAGAAAGTTCGTTAGTATGTTTTGAAACATGGTATGGTTACGTTCGATTACTACGTGGTTAGGTAAAGTATTCCATTCTGCAATAGCTACCGGCAAGGAAGAATTATTGAAGGATTTAGTAGAGCCGTGAAGACGTTGAATACTGAGGTTGTTTGAGAGTTTGAGAATTAAAAAAGAAAGAGTATCTCAAGTCAAAAGAAGTGGTACATCGGGCCCCGCCTATCAGATGAAAGCACATCCTTGAGCACACATACTTAAAACTTAAAAAAAAGAAAGAGAGAAGAAACGAAACTGCAGCTATTGCCATTTTATACGCGACTGCGCCTAGAAACCGGCAACCCATTCTCCGACGTCCATTCACGTACGGAGCTTCTGCGGAGTAGAAGCCTTTCGATTTCTTTTCGCCCGAGAAAGGCGCGGAAACAGCGCTGACCGACGGTTTCCAAAACTTCCGCGTCCGCTTCTCCTTAGAGCCGTCGTCTCTGTCTCTTCTTCTCTCTCTATAGATAGAGCTCTTGGTCCGCGACGACAGAACTCATTTCCCGGGCCTCGCCTTTCCGCGCAATTTCGGCCTCGCCCTCTCTATAAGGGGGGGGGCACCCCCGGGAGGGGGGGAGGAATTCGACCCGCCTCGAGCCCGAGGCACGCGAGTACCGTCGTGTCTGATCGATGCGCCCCCGTAATCCCGGCGACTCTAGACGCGGATCCATCCCGCCTCCGGGAATGAGCACGCCAGACAAAGACCGCACACCAAAGAGCATACACCGGTCACGATTCTCTTCCTTTCTCTCTTTCTAATATTTTTTTTTGTTCGAGGGAGTATGTAACCGGACAAATAAAGAAGAATGCCAAACGGCCGAAAATGAACGTTCGAACAGAAAGAAATGACCGTGTACACTCCGTGGGAAAGAGAAATGACGGTTGTCGATGCGACGCCGCAACGCCGAATCTGCAGACGCGAACGTATCGAACGTGGCTGAGGAGGCGCTCGTGTTTGAGAGGTGAGCAAACACTTGTGTCGAGGACTGGACGTTAGTTAGGTGACTTCGACGTGTCCAGACGCGAAGGTGAAGCACGCTTGCAGGGGCAGTAGTTATTTTGGGGGGCTTTTCTGGTTAGGTAACGGTATGGAACACAGAACGTGATCACGCTTAGCCCACACTACGCTACAGGAAGAATAATCGAAGCCGGCGTTGATGCTGAGGCAACTTGTACATCTAGTTACGTCCACACGCGATGAAGCGGTGGACAGGAGGGGGGCAAATGCGAGACACGTTTTAATCATCTGTAGTGCCTGCGGGTTTCCAAGCGCCCGCAAGTTAAGCTTTATGGCAGAGACAGGTCTGACCAGGTATGACACAACAACGGGGAACTGAGCAAGTCCGTTAGGGATTCGGGACATGAAAAGGCAGGCGTACGAGACACGGGCGGACATAAGGGTAACGAGAAGGCCAGGATGAAGAGAAGAACGCATTCGTGAAAGATAACCGCAATAGGCATTGCTGGATTATTTGTTGCTATTATACGATTAATAAACACATGCGGCACTCAATCGAGACAGAGGGAAAATCCGATCACATGTCGTGGTCGGCGTAATCGTCACAACAACGACCATCATTGTCACTAATGTCGTCGTGATAAAGTCTTTTGTTTCGAATACTGTTGGCCATCTTAAACAGGTTGGTAAGGCAAACTTGCATATAACATTGAAGCTTAAATTAAATGTGGCACGTGCGACAGTCAATCAAGAGGGCGGGAAAATCCAATCACATGTCGTGGTCGGCGTCATTGTCACAACAACGACCATCATTGTCACTAATGTCGTCGTGATAAAGTCTTTTGTTTCGAATACTGTTGGCCATTTTACACAGGTTGGTAAGACAAACTTGCATATAACATTCAAACTTAAACTAAATGTGAACAGGCAGCGTAGAAACGAACTGTACACGCGTGACGTGATGTACTTAGCACGACAGGATTAATTCACGGATATGTAATGCCCCTATCATGCCTACACCTACTACATTCCACTGAAAAATACAACAGCAATTGTCAGAAGTGCAGCAAATACTGTGATCGGGCCCGGCTGAATTTCTGTCGCAGCATGCCACTTTATTTTTTTTTCATGCAGCCAAATATCGTCGAGCAAGAATTTTTTTTTCAACAAAGAACGGAAAGGCTTCACTGTTGGCGAAGGCATCTACGACCTCAACATCGTCTTTCTCAGCCCCAAAACTAGCGCGTCAAGCAGAGGAACCCTTTCGAACAAAAATCGTCACTGACAGTCCCGATGGAGCCTTCCAAGAATAATTCTACCGATGGCACTGACAGCCAAGGGGTTCATTTATTAAATAGCTAAACAGAAAATAGCGTTGACTGCTCGCAAAGTTTCGCGGCGCGTACTATGAGAGCCAGCCATCGAACAACTGAGCCACTGGCCATTCACTCATGGATAGCTTCCCCATATTAATCCTTCAATCGATGTCATTGCCACGTGTTCCTTCCGTAATTCTTCCAGCGACGTAGTATCGAGCAACCTTTTGCTTCTTCTGGGAACAAATTTCCATTTATTAGGATCTTCTATGCCACGTTGTTCGCTAAGATAGGACGAAGGATCAGTGTTAATTCAAAGAATAGTACATCTCGGATACAAAGAATTTGTGAGTAAATACCGTGTCCGGTACTTTATGGCTCAGTCTCGGCTCTCAGAAAATGTATAAGAAGACCACTTAAAAATACCGCATCGCTTTCGTCCACAACATCAACGGCCGCAGAGGCTTCGCCCGAGTCCTCTGCTGCAATGCACCGAAGTGCCATCAGCAAGAGCCGGAGCAAACGAGAAGATTCCGCGCTCTTTCCCTACACACTCCTAGACACTGCCGGAAAAGGAACCCGCTTCTTGCTGTAGTGCACGCGCCAGCGCGGCCTTGAAAAAACATGGCGTCCGCGGCACGACGCTACGCTAGCTGTGTGTGTCGTCTGCACCACAACGTGCAGAGCCCACGCGAATCTGTCCAATGGCAAACAAACAAAAATAAAATCAGGAAGACCCAGCAGAATGGAGGTATCAGTCGTCCACCCACGCCGTCTGTCATATCGTACCAAATATAAGAGATAGGGCGCCGGCGCTAGTTGCCGAAACGAAAGAAAAAAAAAGAGAGAGAAAGAGTGCGAAGAGAAGAAAAAGAAAGGAGGAGCGCGGCAGCCAGGCAGGCACCAGCGCCCGCAGCTTACCGTGTGATGCCGTCTACGCCGCCACATCATCCCGCCGTCGCCGCCGTCGTGATGTGCAACACGTAGCCGGTCCCTACTGCCCCCTACGACACACGGGCTTGCGCCGACGCTCGCGCGCAACAGACTACTACGGCTGCGCGCCCCTGCCGTCGCCGGCCGGGCCAGGGTCGAAGCCAGGAGGGGAGGGTTGAGAACGCTCTCTCCCTTTCTCTCTCTCGCTCACTCGCCCCATCCCACGCTTTCCTTCCCTCGCCTAACTCCCTTCCCCCGGCTCCCACGTCGATCCGCTCTGACGCCGACTCTCGCCCTCCGTTCCGGGTGAGATCCATTTCCAGGCGTCCAGGGTGGGAAGGGCGACCGGCGAGCCTGGGAGAGAAGTCTTTTTTTTTGCTCTCTCTCCCTCTCTCTCTGCTCTTCTTTCATAGGAGCGCGTTCGCGCCCCAGCTCTCGGACGGCGAAGGCCAATGCCAGGCCACGGCGCGGCGATCAACACAATACTGCTCGCCGCCGCAGCGCGCTCTCCGTCCGATGCCTCTCCATCTCTGCGGAGAAGTGCGACGCCGTTGTTGCAACAAGTGCCGCTCCAGGCTCTCTCCTTAACTCCCTTTCTCTTTCGCCCTCCCCTCTCCGTCACTCTCAGCCTCGCCTCCTCATCTGAAGCTCTCTCACTTCGCTCTTCTTCATTTACACGTCGGTCTCACCCTTTCTTCTCTCTCTCTCTATCTGTTCTTTTCTACTTGTGTGTTGTTTCGAATTAACGGCAGGTCTTAAATGCATAGCAAAGCACCGGTGGTTGGCTCGTTTTCCTTGTCATGGCCTGAAGCGCACGCAACCCGCACTATTGCTGCGTAAAAATACCTCGGCATCCTGCGAGTCTCACTCGTAATGCATGCGGCCTGCCGTTTTAATCGCGTTACGAGGGATGGCGGGTGGTCGTTTTAATCATTAATCAATTACCGCGCACTCGTCGAGGTGTGAGTGCCCGGCAACTTGTTGCATGATTGATTATCGTTCTCGTTTTTTGGTTTCGATTTTTTTCCCCTAATGTCCGCCTGGAATTTCATTCCGTGAAGGAGCTTCATTTAGCGGCAACAGGGGGCTGAAATGGCGATACAATCTATATTTGTTATCGGTATCCCCCACTTCGCTATCCAACTGCGTAGCAATTGCTTAACAGGACTACACTGAATTAGGTAGCTGTGCACGCAATCTCCTTTATTCCTATGCAACCTTTCGCATTGCTAACTAGCAACGGCAAAGTTCTCATGCAGCTTCTCTGGAGTGCTGCTTGAGTAATCGCCGATTATCAGTCATACTCGCAACATCATTTCAGTCAACGCGGGAACTATTTTTGCACTGGGCTGTGTGTGTGTGTGTGTGTGTGCGTGTGTGTGTGTGTGTGTGTGTGGGTGGGCGTGTGTGTTTGTGTGCGTGTGTATGCGTGTGTGCGTGCGTGCGTGCGTGTGTGTGAGTGTGTATGCGTGCGTGTGTGCATGTGTATGTGCGTGTGTGTGTGCGTGTGTGTTTGTGTGTGTGCGTGTGCTTGCGCGCGCATTTGTTAGCGTACTCTGGTAGCGGATCACATGAGCATGGCGTAACAACGAAAGAGCACAGGACCCAATAAGTAACTTTAGTGATACAATCACCGGATATGAGATACTCACTCGAACTAACGTACTTTGGAACATAACATCTATGTGAACACGTTAGCGCTGGTAAACAGTACTGGTGTTCACTTGGTGCGTTCGTCAGTCCCTCTGTGACGTGTCAATCAGTGCCTAACCTCGATGTTTAATTGAACTTTAGACGAGCCAGTTGTAGTGCAGACAAGTCACAAGCAGACGAGAAGGCCAATATAGAGAACCCTCATGTAACGCTACTTGCAGCAATTTTAAATTTCTAATCTAGGCCGTACTTTACACTACACTTCATGCTCGTCAGGATACAGACCACGTGGAAGCCGCCAGTTGTGCACAAAAGAGGGACAAGAAGTCCTAGCCAAAAAACAGCATTACTAAAGACATTAGCTCCGTAACGTATCATCATTGCCTGAGCAGGGAGTCTAACTCTTTCAGGGGCCACACTATCGATGGGTTGCTTGTGGATGATTCGCCAAGTGCGTCGACATGCTCAGCCTCTACAATTATGTGATTAACCTCGCCGTTGTATCTTCCATAGCATAAAAATATTATGAAACCATGGGTGGTAACCAAGCACCTGAGAAGGGCTTGCAAGAAATCCGTCAGGTGGCAGCTTCTTCACCTTGTTGTTGTGCCCTCTTCACCACTCGTTCATACATCAGCTGGTCTGGCCAATATAGAATATTCCGCAGTAAAACGTAATGTGGTAAATTACAAAAGTCCTGTAATTAACAAACTGTTTCTAATTTCCTTTTTTTGCACAGTCACCTTTTTCTGCTCTTGCCGGATAAGTTTACCTGCAAAGGCTTCCTAATTTATTACTTAAAAACAGCGCCACCGACACAGGACAAAGAACGAGAATAGGGACACGTTGTTTGTCCTGTGTTGGTAGGGCCGTGTTTAAGTAATGTGGAAAGCCACCAACTCGCCTAATCTGCTGTTATTACTTCATGAATTATTGGGCGCTGAAAAGACAACCCTTATATTATCCCGGAGTGCTTCTTTCCTGGGGCTGTGCGAACGTTGGTGGATGCCAGGAATTACGCCAAGGTTTTTTGGTTGGCACGCGTCCCACTAAACCACGACATTTTGCCAACTGTCCGCGACTTGTCGCAGGACACCGCGCTGATAGTTGTCCTGTTCAACATGTGACGTCAGGCTCAGATTCAGGGACGTCTTAGTAACTATTGTGCAGACACGCGTGCTACTCAACTGTGACGTCAAGCTGAGCTTTTTGTACACTGAAGATGTGACAAAAAATAAGCTGTGGGGGAGGGGGGGTGGGCGTCGATAGCTGATATACACTACGGTCGATGTTGTATGCGAACGTAACTTTGCCTATATAAAGTATTAGTTTGTTTCTGTATTAGTTTTCTTCCTGTTCTTCTCTTTATTTCTTTCTTTTTGTTAGATTCGTGATTGTCTTCGCGCACATGCCTGAGGACTGCCGAATGTTATGTTTGTTATTTGCCATAATAAAAATCAGTTGTTACCTTTATTTTGTTAAGTACCGGCTTGTGTCATCTTTCCTTATAGTACATACTTGTTCTATAAGGAAATGAGTAGCCAGTGGGTCCTAAAGGCAAAAACATCTCCCAAATATTATATATTAAAAAAAGTCAAGTCCATACCGCCCTGCGAATGTGGATGACCAACGGGGCTGTAAACATTGGAGTGAAAGAAAACTTGTGGCAGACAACAGGAGAAGACTTTATTCCATCACTAATTGTCACTTAGTAATGACAATCACAATGGCTTTGTGGTCGCTGTGATACACACTGATCGGCAGAATCACAACTGCAGACACATTCTTTGATAATGTCAAATCGATGCACTAGCGCCGCTGGATGGTCGATTGGGCCGGTATGGCATCGCAAGCCAAATGTCTCCAACACAAAGCGCGTAAACCACTTCCTTTTCCGTCCCGACTCGTCCGCATTGAAGTCACCGACAACGACCAGAGGGGCAGTGTCATCGCAACTAACCCACGCAAAGTGAATAGCCGTGAACCTTTTGACATCGCGTCTCGACATCGAAGATACTTTTTCGTCTCTTCGCCGCGTTGTTCCATTGGCGACACGGGTAGTCCCGTCTGGCGTGCCACTTACAGTCAGCCTCGCGGGCACGAGCTTCGGTGGTGTTTGCCGCGCGTCGTCGATCGCACTCTCGTCTAAGTTCGCGCCGCTGCGCTTCGTAGGAGAGCTCCTCTTCGGGAGTCCTAACCACCCACGGCCTCCCCATAGCAACTCATACTCTGCACTGTGCCTCGAATAGACCGGACGACAGGCCATTTACAAAAGCAAAGATCATGGGAGCCTGGCCTCACAGTTGATTAGCCCAGAAAGCAGTTCGAGTGCTCCTTCACTACCTGAGGGCAACAGACTTGAGTGCCCGACTACAGACATCCTGCGCCTAACTTAGTGCTTGTGAAAGTGCGGTATAGACTCAGCTTTTCTCTCTCTCTCTATCTCTCTTTCACTCCTCATTCCCCTCCCCACGTGTAGGGCAGCAAGTCTGGTTAACCTCCCTGCCTTTCCTTCTTCCTCCTCTCTCTCTCTCTCTCTCTCTCTCATACTCTACACTAACCAACTAGGTTTCTCCGAGACAGCCGGTGACAGTTTTCGACATGCTGTTCTATATGTTGTGTGCGTGAATCCAAAGAATCTGACCATTGTTCGCTTCACTTTGCTGAGGGCTTGTAGCCTCTGCCTTACGCGGCTATGAGCCATAAAATTGTTTGCTCGCTTGCGGGGGTGTTAGTGCATACGTGAGTATGAACCACTGATGATGATAATTTTTGCTTGCGTACGTTGTATTTTCGCTGCTTTTGATGATGGTTTGAATTTGATGTATCAGTTGCTCAGATGTATGTATGTATTGCATTCTGCCTCCATCATAATGCAGCCGAGTCGCATCCGACAATCGAACTTGCGCCCTTAAACTCAGCAGTCCAACAACATCACCCCTGAGTTGCCCCTGTGGGGGTCGTTTAAGCAAATTTAATTGATGAATTACGTTCCGAAGTTTTGTATGTCAAAAATGATCTAAACATAAGGCTCGCCGTAATGGCGGTATCCAGGATAATTTTGATCACCTGTGGTTCTTTAAGGTGCACCTAAATATAACTACACGAGTGTTTTTTTTAACTACACGAGCGTTCGTTTGGGCTGCCGTCCGTTAGCCATCACGTCCGTTTCGTCTGCTGCATTCCCTACACGTGCCGCCTTTTCGAACAAACCAGACAGCACGTGGGGTGTTACGCCTCTCGGAAAACAGTGGGCCTCGAAAGAGCTCGCGTATCGAACTCAAAAAAAAAAAAAAGCATCGACCACTGTCGTGTCGCCTGGATGACGTACGCACAGCCCCGGGGCACTGCGGAGAAGCAAGACAATGCACCGAAATGCCAAAGGCGCGCGCGCGCCACGCGTTGGCCATCAAGCAGCGTGAGAATCGCGTGCTTCCCCGCGGGCCGCGGTGCTAATTTGGGAAGCCTGCGCGCTGACGCACGTACACGCGTTTCCCGTCTATGTACGTCACGTCCCAAATCCGTTTCTTTCGGGCAGTCGCCAATCCATTCGTCTTTGTCTCCGCCGCCTAAACGGTCCGGCCTATAAGAAATAGCGCTAGTTTCGACACTCTGGCCAAAGTCGCAGAGCGTGGCCGTTCTTTCGATTCGCGGCACCTCGTCGCCTATCTTTCGCGAAGCAGGACGAGCTGCCTGTTTAATAATGCGAGGGTCACTTCCGCCCACGAGCGTCGGAAGGCACGCGAGGATTCAATCTGGCCGCGCTTATTCTTGGAAGCGGAAGAGAGGAGTCCAGCCGATTGGAGCAACGCGTTCGTTCTGTGGGCACGGCAAGGTGCGTTCGACCCGAACAGCCAAATCAAAAGAAAGAAAGGCATCCGTGATGCACCGTAAGTTCAGTGGATAACAGACAACGTAGTTTTGGGCGGGTTTGGGAGTGCGCCTGTGTGTGCGCGTGTGGGGCACGCGTGTGGGGCGCGCGTGAGAATGCCTTGCTCGGCTTTCTCAACGTGTGCTCGCTTTACGGGTCACAAATTTAGTCATTTCTCCTTCTTTTTTTAACCAGGAACTTAGCGAATGCCACTTAATAACGCTGGCCACCCAATCCGAACGAGTGCGTGTACCGCCTACACGGCGGCTTCCCTGTGAGGACGGAAGACCAACAGAATCCCCACCAAACCCCAACGCACTGCACGAATTCCTGGTTCACATGGTAGCAGCGCACGGCAAAACGAGGACACAGAAGTGAAATAGATAAAATAGGTTGATTCATTATTTCGTTAATTCACAATGTCACTGAAATGGGATGTTTCACTCAGCAACAAGACGTTTTTTTCCTATCACGTTCTAGTTCTGGCTAAGATTACAACTCCAATTCCATGTTCTCGCGCTTGCATGCATAGTCCCGGTGCATTCGATTGCGCATGCTTGCATGCCATAAACACTCACATTACATGCGTTCGATCTTTGTAAAACCTGCTTACCACCTACCTCGTCGTCTCGCGCTATCGCTTCCGCCGTCTCGCACAGCTAGGAGCTGCATTGTTGTCCTTCGCCCACCGAGTTCGCTTAACGGCTATGGCGCTTCACTGCTAAGCACGAGGCTGTAAATTCCAGGCAGAAACGGCTGCGTATTGATGGGGGTGAATGGTTCTGGAGCCCCCCGCTACCACGCACCTCATAGTCATTTCTTGGCGAATGCGCGTAAAACCAAATAATTTAGTTAATTTATTTATTATCGTCCCTTGACAAACACAGGTGCGAGGGGGCGGACTGTGGCGTCACAACCCGGTGATGATGCCGCCGTAAGTGATGGACGGATGGACAGGTGGGCGGACAGGTAGGCGGACAGGTGGGCGGATGGGTGGGTCAATAAGTGGGCGGATGGGTGGGCGGATGGGTGGGCGGATGGGTGGGCGATGGGTGGGCAAAATGGTGGGCAGAAGGGTGGGCAAAAGGGTGGGCGGACGGGAAGTGCGTGATGTGTTCTAAGAATGGTAATCACATTAATTTTGTCACAGGTGGTGATTCTGTGGTCGGTGCTTGGACGACGACGACGGCGCGGCTATGTGATCTGCACTTGCTAGCCCTACGATTCCTGCAGCGTTGCGCGCCTTCCCTTGTAAATATATCCTGCGTATATAGATTTTCTTCTGCTGATACAATGAACGTTCTTTTTATTATTCAATTCCTGGTAACAATATAAATAATAGTGAGGCGCTATTCGTTGCCTCTGTGCTAGTCGTCTTCATTGTCTGTCACGCGCTTCGCTTCCGGGTGCTGGTGCTTTGAACGACAAGCAGATAGGATTTTGCACTTTCAATCTGTCATCAAAGCTAACGCTTGGGCGGAGCACTCGCCCGCAATAGCTCCCACCTGCTGCAAACAACGTCTTTTTTTTCTCCTCCTCCGACACAAAATACCGTATGTATATGTCGCAGGCTAAATCCGTAGACTTGTGATTCGAGTTAGTCAAGGGTCTGTGCAGAAAGCTCGAAAATGATCAGGAACTGATCGGTAACACTGCTGGCTTTAATTTTTTATATATGAGCAAAATTAAAATTATATTATGAGGCTTTATGTGCCAAAACCACGATCTGATTATGAGACACGCCGAAGTGGGGGACTCCGGAAATTTCGACCACCTGGGGTTCTTTAACGTGCACCTAAATCTAAGTACACGGGTGTTTTTGCATTTCGCCCACAATTAAACGCGGTCGCCGGAGCTGGGATTCGATCCTGCGACTTCGTGCTTAGTAGTTCAACATGATAGCCACGGAGCAACCACGGCGGGCAGTGTTGTAAATAACATTGCGCTCAGGTATAATATCATTAGCTTTTCTTACAAAATGCGTATTTCTAACAAAGTGCGCTCTTTTAAACGAGTGACGTATCTTTCGCTTTCCGAAGCAGCTACTGAGTGACAAAAAGCAGACAAAGGTACGTTACCGTTGACTGTACCACCACCCGCCATAACTTTTTTGTTATTGTTATTACACAATAATTCAG
Organism: Dermacentor albipictus; assembly: GCF_038994185.2. Lineage (NCBI taxonomy): Eukaryota > Metazoa > Arthropoda > Arachnida > Ixodida > Ixodidae > Dermacentor > Dermacentor albipictus. The sequence goes on along the minus strand of NC_091826.1, from coordinate 53,886,416 downwards.
TATTCTATAGGAACTTTTGCAAGGATGCACATACATTCATAACTTACATACAAAAGCGCACGTAAAATAATAGATCTTTATATCGAAGTATAGATGCAGGAAAAATGGAAAAAGAGGAGCCCTCACACAAATGTTGAGCGTGGCATTTGATTAGCCTGTACTGGTCTCCTTGGTCGGCAGTGCGAATATTGTTAAGAGCGCGTGTGCCTTCAAAAATTTATGTGTGTGTCAGTACCCATTCGTGCTCGTGGGATTGTCCGTGATTGTCTAGGCTTCGCACATGGAGAGTGCGTGCATGTCTATCTGTTTGTCTAATGCTGACGCCTGCTAACCAGAATTCGAGTTCTGAATGCCATTAGTAGTGCAGTGAACTGCTCTGGAACACAAAAACAAAAATGCAACACCCTGTAAAGGCTGCTTCACAGCACTTACACATTTGAGTAGGAGAAGTCAACTCATTTTTACCAGGAATTGTAATTTCTGCGTGCGCGCCAGCTTTCGTGCGCGCGCGTTTGTGTGCGTGCGTGCGTGCGTGCGTGTGTGCGTGTGTGTGTGCGCGTGTGAAGCGAATCTAGTTCCCCCAAGTTATTTGTGCCGGTGATTGCGGACCCGCACTCCTCTGTCGTTGCATTGAAGCCGTTACGCCACTCGAGCACCGCGCTCTGCCCTGCCAATGTCACGCCCTTTATGGAACCTGGCGTCAAAATGAAATATAAAAAAAATCCGTCTCGGTGTTCGCAAGAGCGCTGGCTTTTGCAATGAGGAACCTTGCGCGTCAGGCCCGCCTCGCGCGCTTCCAATCGCGTGGCGCTTGCGCAGTACATGTCCACAGCAGAGTGCGTTCTACAAGCCAGGTTGACGCAACTCTGGCAAACGAACTGACAAGCACAGTTGTATGGTGAGCAGCAAGCGAATTGACCTTCGTGCACCTCTCGCCTAAACGCGCACGAAACGTCGAAATCAGAGCGCATACGAAGCTACCGGCACTAAGCGCACTCTGCAAACATCGCAAATCGCTTTGAAGATGAGGCCCGCGCGGGCGCTCACTTTGGCCACGTCGCGGTCCGCTTTCAACACACACGAGCACCGGCAACGCGTCCCTACGGCGTCCGCCGAAGGCGTCTACTACGGCGTCCGCCATTCGCGTGTCCAACGCCGCAGTAAACGCCGCGGTTGTCTCCACTCTGTACGGAGCGGCGCGGGAGGAGAAATACGAGGGGGGAGAGAGATTCTTGTTTGTTTGGGAAGGAAGAACATGGGGCACTCTAGCAGCCGCCTCAGAAGAACCCCCCTCCTCCCTCGCTTAAGCCCCCTGCCTCAACGTCACCGGAGACGGCACGCCTCTGACCCGCGTTTCTCGCTCACGCACGCGATATTCAACCGCGTTCGCTGGCTCACCCTCGCAAGTGTTCATCTGCACATACAGCATAAGGCGGGCGGCAGTGGTTTTATTGCCTTTGTACCTCATACAGAACCTCGCGGCGGTGGCAACTGCAGGAACGTGCCTGGAGTGTGAATATGATTTCTATCGCAATAATAATTAGAAGGAGAACACAACTACATAAGGCCTCACTGCCCGAACACACAGAATAAATGCGGAAGAAGAAATGCATCAAGGTGAAATAAGGGAACGCGACGGTGCATCTACAAAACAGCAAATAATTCCTATTTGAATGATATGAAACGAGCATATTTTCTTTGATGACTTGTGTATGCTCATAAATTACAAATAACAAAAGCAAGTAGAAAGAGAGAGAGAGAGAAGTGACATTGGGGAAAGGTGTGAAGGTTAACCAGGGTGATCCCTTTTGCTACTCTGCACTGAGGAAAGAGACTGTCGTGTAAAGAAACAGACAAATTCACAATGCGCATGCACACACGTGTACGTATTGAAGTCCTTGTCATTCAGTATGTGACAAGCTGTCAAGGCTGATTCACCTCACAAAAACAGCAGCTCTGTTGTGGTGTCGCACGTCGCAAACACAAAATGCCCTATTTCCAGAATTTTCTCTTCTTTAAAAGGTCTGTCATATAATTTCTTTACAACCGCCCGAAGGGTAAGAACAACCATGTGGTAGAAAATCAAGTGCTTTCTGCTTTGAAAAAGAAAAATCTTATTCGAAAAGCAGCAGTGCACCGTTACGTTTTGTTTGAATATATTTCAATTGGCAGGTTTTAGAAGGCCTCTTGTTGCTCAGTTTGTATGCTCATCGAGCAAAGAGACGACGCTAAACTTGGTCCATCAACCACAGTTGTCAACATGTTGCCCTACACGGGAACTCCCCTCACACATGTCAATTATACATACTTGCTGCCAGGTGGGATTGGTATGGTATAAACAACCCCTACCTCACACAAAACATGCGCCTGATTTTTTTTTTTGTTCAACAACGCACAACTTATTTTCTGCTCCTCAGCCTGACACCGAGCTATATATGCTCTCTCTGAAGTGGATAGAGAAAACAGTTCGCTCCTATATTCTGTCTCATAGCCTGCGTTTATCAAAGCCAAGGCTGCGAGGCAAGTGAGCGCAGATACTTGCACAAACAAAATATAGTTCGAATGTTCTTGCTATTGCGTCATATTTGCACAGCATCGTGGAACGGCAGACGCTGCGGACCCTGCGGACGCTGCAGGCGTCAGTAGCAGACGAAAAAACGAGGACGGAGTCTTTTGACGCGTTCGCCTTACTCATTGGTTTAGGTATCCGTATCTCCCAGCAACGTAACGTTGGCTTCCACAGTGCTTGAGGGAGCTTCTGAGACAGGATATGTGTTTCGTCGACGGCGCTTAGAAGGACCCCAAATAGAAAGATAGGTCCGGCTGCATTAGTTGATTGCGCTTCGACCATACAAAAAAAAAAAAGCCACTTATCCCATGACAGGAGGCTCGATAAGGCGAAGTAGGCAATAAAGTAAAAAAAAAAGATTAGTAGAGACGCCGCCTTGCAGTTCCGGGAGGTCAGAGTGACTTTGTCAATTCTGACCACGGCTGCTCTGGCCCAGTAAACTGTTTATTATAAAATATGCAATTCACTGCTTCCTGTAGAGGCCAGCGAATGAACTTAGCAAGTTTTGTGAACGGTTTATTGCGCCCCAGTAGCCCAAATTCACAAAATTACTTTGAAATCTGCAACGTGACCCGGATGTACCCACACTGAGGTTTCGGGGTTTCAACGCGAAGTTCAAGACGTGAAAGTTGGGCCTTCGTTTTCTCTTCTAGTAACCAACAACTTTCTGCGAAATTTACAAAAATAGAGTTTGTGAGGTAATGCCTTATCAGTCTAATGCCCCTGATATACGGGGCCTTCGGACTATGGGACATCAACCCGAAAGTAGTTCACGCAGGTGACTCGCGACAAGTGGGTATCTCCTTTTTTGTTAAATATTTCTTGTGGAAAGAGATATATCAGAATTCTTTTAGAAGCCCAAGGGTGTAACCTCGTACGCGGCTGTTCGACAACACAGAACTCCACGAAACACATTGGGGCCTCTATAATAATTTGAGTGCTTCAAAAAACAACATTTATGCTAACGATGGCGCGATTTGACCAGGCCCGCTATTTCTGTTTGTCAGTTTGAGTTTAGAGAAGCAGCGCCATATGTTCTGCGGCGTCGCGCACTGAAAATATACAAAGCAGACTGCACCGGGGACCGTGTGTCAACGGCAAAACTCCTTTCGATAAGAGGTCCTTCGACGTAGACGAAACGGATCTACTTCGAAGGGCTTTAGTTCGCCCATGTGTCAGAATCTGTGTGTGTGTCGGGGGGGGGGGGTGTATCAACTGATTTAGCGTCTTCTTTTTAAGAGTTCCTTTAAATTACGGGTTACGTGGTAAATGAACAAGTCTCACTGTGTGTCTTTTTCAACATCTAATGTTGGCGTTTTGAAGAAAACACACATTCCGTGTCCACCGTTTCACTCGTGAACGCAATCGGAAAATGTGAGATTCCTGTAGCCAGCTGATCTCATCTTCTCCAAGTCCACACGAGAAAGCTGCCCGGAAAGTGCGCACGCAATGCTTAAAAAGCAAGCTCTAGACAAAATACGTTGTGCAATGTTTATAACGGTAAATGTTATAGAAGCGTGGAGTCAAGCGATGTATTTCTGAACGGTGAGAGTTATGCGAATGCATGCACTCAATCGTTCCCCAAGATATTCGCAGCGCGTAGCAGCCTTGAAATTGGAATCCAGGTTTGCAAACTTGTAAAAGTGGTGAATATTAATGTTTCTATCCCCCCTCCCTTCCCCCAAAGAAAGTTATTTTTAAAGGAAATACCGCAATAGCTAAGTAAAAAAAAAATGAATAAAACTTGAACTGCGAAATAAATGCAATCAGGGGTGCGATCGGAGATGGTTGTTCGGCGCGTTCGTTCGGTTGCCGGCGCGCGCGATTGGCCTACTCCGCGCCGACGTCGCCAGCCGCGGGGCGCCGCCCCGTTTTTGGTGACGTCAAAATGACGACACGCTCCTGTCAATCATCCGCCCACCGAGCATTTCGTCCGAACGCGACGGGAGTTGAGAAGTTTGGAGCGATCATACGGCTTCGCATGGCGCGTCTGGTGGATTGGATTGAATCCAACAGGCGGCCTTTTCGGCTGCGGAGTGGCACGTTTGAATCCAATGCATAGTTTAATTCTAGAAAATGGCGCTTCCGTTGGAAACAGGCTGTTGCGCTGGCGTTTCTAGAGGAAGGAGGAGAGCGGGTGGCGGTGCGAAACGCGTTTGAAGAAATGACAGAAAGTGAATTCCGGCGTCGTTTTTCTTTCTCAAAACAAATAATTCGTTGGTTGCACAGAGAAATCGACAACATCATCGGTGCCAGCGAACCACTGGGATGTTATCGCTGCCTCTTGAAAAGTGCGCCACTCTTTTCGTCGTTTTTTTTTCTTTTTCCTTCTCGCTGTGCGCGACACCACCTAGGGACGACGCAAAGAACCTAATAGTTATAAATTGCAGTAGTCACACGTACTGCTATATGAAAACGTGTTTGGGCTTGAGAAGAAAAAATACATTTTTTTTAGATAAAGATTTCATTCAATTGGAAGACGAGAAACATTTGGCTTTGTAGTATACTGTTTGCTAGCAGACGACAAACGACGGAGGTAAACTTCCGGGGAGGTCACCGCTTCCTGACTGGCTGCTCTCTCCGCCCCGCTGTCACAAGTTTTGCATACTGCAACTTTGTGACGTTGCAGCAACTGAACAGAACGCGTATCGAACAAAATATCTCCGATCGCGCCCCAGTTGCTCGCTAAGAAAGAAAGGAAAAAAATACACGTTCATGCATTTATTACTTGTCCAGTAGACTGATGTTATTTTTGGTTCCATGTTTTTCAGTGTCGTTCTATCCACGCCAATCTGATTATCAAGAGCGCATTCGGAGCCATACATAAAAAAAAATCAGAGCGAAACGCTTGCATTATAGCACGCACAACGCACTGAGTCCAGCACAAAATGGGCGTTGTTCATTTTACATCGAATGACAGGTGACAGCATGTACGTCGGGCTATCGGGGCGATACGTTAAGAGTATAAAAACAACGCCAGAAAACCCGAACAAACGGAAAGCGTTCATATCTATACGCCATATGCTGCCCGTTTATTTTTCCGTTCGGCCTTTATCGACGTCTCAGTATGATAGCAACAATAATTTATGTAACTTTCCCATGTAAAAAAAAATTACATAGAAGTGTGCTCCTACAGTGCCACTCGCCCTGTCAAACTGATTTTTGAATTCTGGGCTGAAGGATGCGATTATCGTTGCATCTTTTCATTTCTTCTAACTGCTTCCTTGTTTTCGTCTCTATATATAGCACCACATTCGCATGGCAAGCGAGAAAATGTAATATTTGCTTTTCTTGCTTCCAATAATAACAATAATCAATCAGTCGACCAATAATAATAATAATAATAATAATAATAATAATAATAATAATAATACATTTTAAGAATTACGCACTTATTTGGTGTTTAATTTTCTTGGTCGCGTCATTTTGGGGTTTCTTTTCGCAGTGCAACAAGCGAGTTTCTACAGGGTCAATTACGCCGAAAAGCAGGGAAATAAATTAATGCCAGCATGTGACAATGTGTATATTCGCTAGTCACGATGGTGACACATACTATGAGGACGATGTGTTACCAAGAGCCTTGTGCTCTCGGACCTACTCACTTAAATGCACCTACGTTCTGTTTTTCTTTTTCTTAAAAAAAAAGATCACTGTTCGGCACAGTCCACATTGATGTGCAAGTCTGCCGAAAGATATAAATTTGATGCTAATAGTGGTCGTTATGATGGCGAGGATTTCTATTCACATTTGCTTTAAAACAGGGTGACGAAAAATAGTCGCTTAGCCTGGTTAAGGTGATCAGGTTTTAATGCGTCTATTGCAGTCTAGCATTTTGCACATCTTTGCTTGATTTCTTCTCTCTTCATTAAAACCTCTCGCTTTATATTTTACGGTTACCTATGCCTGTAGTGACCCCGGCTCTATCAATGTATTTCCTGCTTTTTTTTAAAACCAATACCCTAAGCATTCATTGCTTCTCTCTACGCTGAGCAGTTAATTATTCCACCCGATTTGCATATCAGCGCTTCTGGAACGTGGATATTTCTTACTTTTCTTGCTGGGTGAATATCTTGGCACTTCATTACGATGAGCTTGAGTGTTCTTCGGACATTTACTGCAGCAGGCGCATGTCTCATTCCGTGGCGAACATTTGCCTCGGTATGTTTTTGTCCTCAAGCTGCCAGCTCGGGCTTTAAAAAAAAGGCACTTACCTCGGCGTTATCAGGTAGATTATCCCTTTCATTCTTTCTTTTTGGCCTTAACTTCACACGTTTTTTGTATTTTTAATCTCCATCTTTTGCACTTAATTTACCGTCTCTCTTTCTCTCACTTTCTTTTGGATGACACTGGGTGGTATATTTGCACTTTTAAATACTGCATAGTAAGCTGCCAAATTTTCTGATTTCTCCCCTCCCCCCCCCCTTCGGTGTGCACGCATTTGATGTACAGATATTTGGGCACTTTCACCATTCATTTATTTTCGTACATATTCCTGAGTTTTTCTTCAACACTAATTATGCTCCACGCTCCTCGGCCTTCAGAAGAAGCCCAACACATGTAACCCCGGGCTACCTCATCTGTGGGTCTAACGTGAAGCCCAATTTTGGTCGACCCACAAACCTTTGGTTGTCTTGCAACCTGACATGAACTCTGATTTTAGGCTCAGAAAGGCATTTTCGTACGCTAGTATTCACAGCATTGCTCCTTTCCAATTTTCTAGCACACCTTACATTTATTGTAGCCCGAAAGTTCGCGATGTATTATTATAGCTCAATTTCGCCTCCCCGTCATTCCTTTGGTTGTGCACACACCTAGGTATTTATATTGTTTTACTACGGGTATGGCTTGCTGCTGAAGTGATGCCGCGTAATTACTCGTCTCTTCATTATAGATAATTATTTCCGATTTCTCTGTGCTAAAAGTGAGGCCTAGCTATGTCGCCATATTGCCACACGTACTCGCAAGTCTGTAAATTCCCTACATTGTCCGCTATTAAGACTACGTCGTCCGTGTACGGTACAGTGCCCAGGCACCATCTGCTGTACCATCGGCCCGTTACAGGTGTAAGATAAATCAAAACCTAATCCACCATTTTCCAGTCGTATTTCAATTTTTTTAACATAAAGATTGAACAATATTGGAAACAGAGGACATCCTTACTTCAGTCCTAGGTGAATCCCCACTAGTTCTGTGCATTTCCGGCATTTGCAGCTAACCTGTGCTTGGTTGTCTCTATATATTCCCTGGGCAACTCCATAAAATCTCCATCTATTCTCTCATACTTGAGAACGTCTCATAGCAATTCTCTCTCTACGTTGTCACAAGCTTCCTTAATATGCAGAAACAATCTCTATAGCGGTGTACTCAGAGCTATTAAAATCTGTATGTACTTATTTATTTCGAAGATAACACGCACGTAACGATATTATCCTCTAAGCGTCTGCCCGGTCTGAACCTATTCTGTATTTCTCCAATATATAATGTTTCTCCACCTACTTCGACCACTGTAATTTTATAGCTCGCATTGTGATTTTATGCATCACTGATGTCACCGTAACTGGTCTGTACAAGCTCATCTTATTCTTATCACATTTACCTTTATGGCTTAGGGTTAACTCCGTTTTCACGCCACCCGATCGGAATTTTTTTTGTTTTAACCCCTCGCTTCATGGAACCAGTCAGCTTGGCCTTGCCTTTTGGGCCTGGCTGTTATATCAGCTGTATTGGTATTTCATCGAGTCCTGCTTTCTGAGCAAGTGACCAACTGCTCAAAATACCTGAACCAATTAGTCCGCAGCAAAGTACTCCTGCTTTCCTTTGCGTTTCTTCAGTGACAGTTTTCTATATTAAATTCTCTGTTTTCAAACTTCTCGTCGCTGGATATGTTTCCTTTCTTCCTGAATTTATCACTAATAACCTCACTCATGTACCATATCCTGTCGTATACATTGCCTGTCTTCATCTTGTATAAAGGTTTGCGAATTTTTAAACATTGGCGCTTCTAGGGCCCTTACATGGTGCCAGAATATTTTTGGTGCGCCTTGATATCTTTTGGGAGTAGTATACGCCTAACGTTCACTCTTACATTAAATTTTTTTGCTTGCCCTGATACACTTGCCACCCTTCTTATTTTCATGTATCCATCTAAACAGTACCTTTTCTTCGTGTAGTGCCTACGTTCTGGCTTTTTTTATCATTCCTAGACGCCTGTCTACGCTCTTCTGTAGCTTGCTTTATTTTGTCTTGCTTCACCCCTTACGTGGTTTTCTCTTTGCACTCCAACAAATTTTCGCCAATGTTTATATTATCTCCTGCTGCATGACGTCTACTAGTTCTGTGTAATGTCATACCACTGTAGGAAGGACCACTCTTTTTCACTGTTTCTCATGTTTTTCGCAAGATGTGCTACTCTTTCTTCCTTACTTTAAGGTAATTTATTGCGGTTACTCCTTATTTTTCGTGGATATCTCTCTTAAAGTTTAAGGTTTTACAGGTACGATCGCCATCCAACCTATATTTTTGTTGTTTTTCTATCCTACTACTCTGGCTTTTCGTAAAATATTACTGTGGCTTGGGCATAGTGAATACATTACTACCTATATAGCCGCATTAAAACGTTACCTGTTACCATTGCCATGTTACTAATAGTGTTCTGTTCCTCGCACAAATCCAGCAGTTGAAAACCGTTGTAATCGGTGCACCCATCTAGATCTTCCATGTGCGCATTCATACCTACTAATATCACCTGGCCCAATTTTCTGAACTCGTCAGATTGTTTGTAATACAGTCTAACAATTCTTTATTTTGCTAGCTGCTATCACTACCTGTGCCCAGTTGAGCTACTTTCAGCGACGTTGTTGTTTACCCTTCCCCTGCCCCGCCAACTTATGAAATGCTCCTCACATGTCTCGTTCTCCCTTTGCCACAGCGCGCCTACGCCTCCACCTTTCTTTGACCCAGTCATTCTGCTCCACTGTTCTCGTACGAAACTGTCAATGACGGGCGGCTGCTAATGTGGAACAGCGTTTTAACTTATAACCGCAGGCGTTACGTGGTACGTGAACAGTGTGGCGGGCAACTGGTCCCCCGTCCCCCGAAAAGAAAAGTAGCTTTTGTTCTCGTTTATTAACTGCACACCAATAGGAAGGTAGGCTATACATAAGAGCCGTGTATCCCATTACACAATTGAGAAATATTCACGCATCGCAAACATAGTAAGTCTACAAGCAAAATAAAAAATATGACTCGTCATCCCGGCTCCGCGAAAGTTGATGTCAAGCAAAGCTGTTGAAAACCACCACTACAACTGCTGAGAGAGGCGTGCAATGCTTTGTTGATCAATTCCTCCTTCGCGCATTATTCAGCCAGACCAGCATGTGCACGTGCAAGCTTCCGCTGGGCTGGAATTCCACGGAAATACGGCCATCGGCAACACGCCGTCACTGGTGGTTTTTCCGTCTTCTTTTTTTCTCCTTTGCCACTCCTCGTATTCATACTGCTCCTCGGGAGTCGTAACCATGCATTGCCTACCTATAGCGGTGCTGCAGCAGCAATGAAACCACCTGCTAGGCTGGTTCGTTAATTAATGAAAGGCTAGTGACGTCACTCCCCTCGTCACAAGCTGTAGTCGCCGCGGCAGCTTGAGCAACAGTAATCTTTAACGGGTAATGAATGCGGGGAGCGCTACGTGCTTCGCATTGTTAGGAGGAGCGCCTTATCATCAATTATGTGGTTTGGATGCTTGAAGGAAATCACGGTCACTGACCAAGTCTGATGAATAATCTGACGTTTCGGAACCACGTACGGGTTCCTTGTTCACTGAGTTGGACAAGAAATCGTCGTCACTTATATAGCCAGCACGTGACGTAATGAACGTGCGTAAATGGCAGGCATAGTCCCTGGCGTCCGGTTCATTGTAGCTGGCGTTTCCAGCTACGTGGTTCCGAAACGTCAGATTATTCATCAGACTTGGTCAGTTACCGTAATTTCCTTCATTTCCATGCCTGACCAGACGAACTTTCGTCGAACCCTTAATTAGGTTTGGATGCTTGTTTTGTGCTTGTTCTTCATTGAAACAAGTGCTGTGCTGCATGTTGTATGCGTGATGCCAAAGAATGTATGCACTTTTCTCTTAAGTAGGTGAAGTTCTTTTTTTTTCGTGATGTTGACGCCGCGAGATATTCTGACCAAGTATAGGCTAACAACGCAGCTGTAAAAATAACCCTAAACAAGAAAAAAATTAAACTTACCCAGAGTAAGCCAGCGACCCATTTGCACCGGCGTTAGGGGTTCATGTGCACTTTACAATGTAAACACTGTACCGTATGCGTAATACGCGAATGTCATTTTTCAAGCACTCCGGACATCAAACACTCAACTCGCATGCTGCCTCGCACGGCTTCCAGAGTAGTGGCCTCGCTCTGTAAGCAGAGGCAGTAATGAGACGAATCTTGGCACTTGATCTTAGCTAGGTTAATATGAATTAAATTTTTTGGTTTAATGTGCCAAACACCCAATACGATTATGAGGCACACCATAGTGGGGACATAGCGGCATTAATTTTGACCGCCTGGGCTTCCTTGGCGTGCACCCAATGCATGATACGCGGGCGTTCTTGCATTTTGCCGCAATCGAAATGCGGCCGCCGCGGCCGGGACTCGATCCCGCGACCTCGGGCTGAGCAGTCCAGCGTCGCAGCTGCTACGCCACCACGGCGGGTGATTATTAGTTAGTAACGGCCCTACAAAGTCAAGTGACACTTACAGGAAATTAATACGATGCTCTTCTAACTGAACCGTAAACGTAGTAATGGAAAGCGAAATGATAGTGGAAGAAGATACAATTTTCCGTAGGCGTGCAAAACGTTTGCTGGCCAGTTTCCCCGTCCTTGAGCGCGGCTGTTCCACGCGACTTTTGCGGCTCGAAAAATGTTTCGCATGGACCGACATTGCCGTGAGTGAAAGCATATTTAGCGCCAGCAAACAAGGACGGAAGGGAGACGACACCGTCCTTGTTTGCTGGCGCTAAATATGCTTTCAGTTTACCAACACGATCAAAAATAACGTACAGCGCGAAGGGCAAGGACTGCGAAGACGACATACAAAGCGCTGCTTCCAACAACATTTAATTGCGTTGCCACATCGTGTGAATATATACAAGAAAGGGCATGCGCAGAAAATGAAAGGGAGCCACATGGGGTGTTCTAACAGCAAGTCACTGAACTAAGAGCATGGTCACCAGAAAAATAAAAAAATAAAAAATAATAATAAAGAACATTGCGATGTCTATCTGTTTAGATACGTGACTTCACCAGGGGTCAGCGCGATAGAGGGGGCACTAACGCAAATACTGATTCATGATTTTTGATCAGGAATTACCAACTAGCTCAAGCAACCACCCTAGTTTACCAACACGCCCAGCGAATGGCAATGCCGTGAGTGGCGCGGGCTAACAACTTCAGGGTCTGCTGCAGAAAACAAAAATCCTGGAGACTACTCAGCGAATCGTCATGGAATACTAAGATATTCAACCATCCAGAAC